>NC_137019.1:22025532-22070532 GCF_032717465.1 Coenobita brevimanus | reverse complement strand
ATAAGAGTACGAGGAAGAGGGGTGGGGGGACACGGGTATGATGTGGGTGTAGGGTAGCCTGATGGAACGAGGGTCCTTATCTCACTACTAGCTGCACTACTCCCACCCTCGTACCCCCACCCACACACCCTCCACCCTCCCCCATCTCATACCCCCCTCCACCCTCCTCCAACCCATTCCCATACTTCAATCACCCTCACTTTCTTCTCCTTCCCTCATCTCCACTCCTTCAATCTCCTTCCTTGTTATCTCCCTTTTCTCAGCTCCCCATTTTATTTGCTCCTCTCTCTCTCTTTCTCTCTCTCTCTCTCTCTCTCTCTCTCTCTCTCTCTCTCTCTCTCTCTCTCTCTCTCTCTCTCTCCTTTTATTCAGCCACTTCTCATTTTCATTTGTCCTCCCGCTTCGTTCCCCTCCTCTCTCTCCCTCCTCTACTCGCCCATCATTCCTCACATCCCTCTCCTCCCGGCCGTCACTTCATGCTCTCCTCCAGCCCTTCGTTTTTGAGGCCGTAGTTTCTAAAGGTCTTAGCGTTTTTTAAAGTTAAAAAGTCATTTGTTAACTTATTTTTATGTATGTAAAGTCCCGGTCGACTTTCTCATGCTTGACTTGGGCGAGCAGCTCCATTGTACATGTTATTGTCGTGGTTCATGGGTTCTTAGGGCAACTGATCCGTATAGCCAAGGAACACCACATTCTGTCATTGCAGAGGCTACCTGCCCACACCCTATGCCTCACACACGGCTCTAAGTCTGGAAGTATTTTCAGGGTGTACGGTGAGAAATCTATCCTGATAAAAAATAAAAAATAAAAAACAATAAAAGAAAGTATTGATGTGTCTTTTCCTCTAGCCGGATCACGTCAGGGATCCACCCACGATTTTTTTTTCTTTTCTAGGACTTTACATCAAACCTTTCTCAGGCCTCCTCTGCTTCTCGCCATAGTTTGTGCCTTGTTTCTTTCCTGCTCGCCCTGCCTATCTCCTTTCTATCCTGTTATTTTTCCCCTCTCCATCACCCCCTCTTGCCGTCCACTATTTCTTATTCTGCCTTAATGTTGTCGTCAATTCTCGTGTGTCAGCCTCCTCATCCCTCTGTCATTCCGTCGCCATTCCTTACGCATACCATCCCTCTTCCTCTTCTTCTCTCTACCTTCTCTTTGGCCAAGTTGCCACGGCTTTTACTCTACACAGACTGTTGCTGCTCCTCACTTATGCCACAAAACCGCCGTCTATACACCATGGCTGCACTTCTTCTGTTTGTATAACCTTGATGCTTGTCCACTATTATATCCTCATTATTTATTTTTCTTCTGACCCAGTTACGCCTGCCCATCCACTCGCCTTCTGCATAGCCTACCACCCCACCCACCCCATAACCTACCCACGCTCTTTTCCATCACGACCTACCACTCGGTTCTCCTCCCCAAAAAACTGAGGCAAAATTAAAACTAAAATATTGTTTATCACCCACTTACATCATAACCCACCACCCATCTCATGGCCTGTCCACTTACCTTTATAATGACCTACCCATCCAATTACCCTATAACTCACCCACCAACCCATTTACTCTGTGACCCACCCACCAACCCACCTACCCTGTGACCCACCCACCATCCCATTTACCCTGCGACCTATCCTTTCATTTATCCACCCACCATCCAACTACCCCAGGACCAGGCCACCTCTACCCCGGCCTGGCAGCAGTGAGGGGGCAGCGTGTAACTCAAGGCGACACCACCAACTCACCCGGAAACTTCACATTTTGGTCCTCAATTAGTGGTGCTCATGGTCGCTGTTGCTGTTCCTCCCTCCCTTCCTCCATCCCAGCACCTTCTGTGCTGCTGTGCTGTCCTGTGCTACAACTCTTGTGGTGAACTCGAGGGAATAAATGGTTCACGGTCCTTACCATGGGCCTTACAATACGTCAGTTACCAGAAGAACCACGAAATAACTGGGTGTTTGGTTATATTAATGCAAATGTGCCACACATGGAGGAGTCTAGTGGAACTACACAGGTGCCTTCGCCATAACGGTCTTGTTCGGGGGATGGCCAACATGTAGGACAGTCCACAACAAGAGTAAATTAGGGCAAGAAGGACCCTGGTCCCAGATCTCATAAAGTTATGGCGTGGCAGTTAGAATGGCCCTCCAGGGTGAGTAGCAAAGACTGGGGACGTCACTGGTATCTCGGAATGATGAATGTTTAGTGGGGGCACCTGTAAACATTTAGTACTGCAACAACAAACACTGGACACCAAAGAAATTGGAGGGAAATCAGAGCAAAACCCTGCCACTTCATAAATTTTTTTAAATGGCACACCAGGCTCCGATCGTGACACTACCAAGTCATTTTCTTCAGTCTCATGACGAATATACTCTTCATCCCTGAACTGCATCCTTCAATCCCTGATTTGACGGCTACGACTCGGACGATTCGAGTACCTCACTCAGCTCCCCATCTGGATCGTCTAGTGGCAGGAGAGAAGCAGACTGCAACAAGGACAAAAAATATTACCATGCGGCTATGAGGAACCCGCTACAACATTATTCAATCGAGGAATTTCCATTTTCTAAATTTCTCTGGAATTACTATTTGACAGAAACTCACCATGAGCGCATATCAGAATGACAAATGACATGACCCTTCAGGTATCGAGAGGATAGAAATAGATCCAATCCACAGTGTTCCTGCCTGTCTACTTCCAGAAGACTTCCGTTGGGCGCCCTTTCACTGAGTACCCATAGCTTGTCGACTTGTGCCAATAGCCCTGGCTGTGGTGATCAGCTACATCATAAAGCTCTGAGAAGCTATAGCTTTCCGATCTACAACCAGTATACTTGTTGTGGTCTGCTTAATCGTGAAGACCCTGTCGATGAAGCTTCACCTCAACATTTTGACCTACAACCAGTCGTGGGAGCTGTCTACTGCATCTTGGCCAAGCACTGGAATCTGAGCGTTCGGCAGCTATTACTGAATCTGTTCTCATCATAGGGAAGAAGTTATCTTCAGTTCTTCCAAGAGCAATCATTGTATAAGTCAAAAGACACAAGTATAAGACACGCTTGTCCATGCTTACACCACATCACTCCTTCAGGGTGTACATACTGTGTATGTGGGTCAATCAGGCAACATCTGAATTCCCGCACAGTACATCACACCTTAGGTATCACTTGTCTCTGCCACCAGCACTCTTGTTCCACCACATACCCCAGCTTTGTGCATGCCATCATTCTTGTTCAGGAGTTCTGAGCGCGGATGATTGTCAGACAGGTATGCAACTCCTCGAATAGGAAATCAATAAAAGAACTCTACTGTTTCCATGCATTACCTCACCTACCCCTGTGTATGTATGCTTCTACGTGATAAAGCTGTTAGTGTATGTCCCTAGTATCAATATCCAAAATGCACTACGTTTCGTACAGAACCCTAGCTTCAGGGAAGACAGAGACAGCGAGATGTAACGCGGGGTTTGGTAAAACAGTATTCAGTAGAGGTAAATACAATTCGGATGGATTAGGCACATGGAAGACGCAGTTGTAAAATAACAAGCAAGACTAGAGTTATAACAAATATTTTTACTGTTGCAAGGTTTCGGCACCTATATTGCACTGTTATCAGGCTAGGATCGGAGAGAAAATAGTACATTAGTCAAAAGAAAAAGAAATTAAAAAGAAGCATTAAACCTTACAATCATTCATTCGAAGTTAAGGACAAGAAAAAATGGAATAACAGTGACTGTACGAGAAAAAAATATATCGAGGTCAGTACTAGTTAAAATTAAAAATTAAAAGACGCAAATAAATGAAATAATAAACAAACCGCTGAAATTAAACTAAAGACAAAGGAATGGGAGAGACGGCTCGTTGTCGCCGATGGTAGGTGGCTCAAGCGTCTGGCAATTCTCCACACTCAACTAGTCCATGTGACTCCCACAGATGAACAGAACTGAGAAATTTTTTGTAAGTATAGTATGGTCTGTTTCGTGAGTATGATCTCCAATAGCAAAGTTGGGCGGCTTAGAAAACTTTCAGTTGGTTTGAACCGACTTACCAAGATAAGCACATAGTTTGGTGTTCAGAGGCCTCTTCGTTTTCCTTATATAAGTATTCCTACAGCTAGCACATGCAAGTATATATTTATCTGTTTACCTTTTTATTTATTTATTTATCCATAGATAGATAGACAGATAAATAGGATAGATAAAAGAGGACATTTCAGCTGGAATTTTGTATTTGAATGTATGTTTTGTTGTGCATTGCCAACCTTATAAATATATCTGATTTGACCGTGGATAAAACTGTCTGAGCAGCTTAGTAAAAGTATTACCTAAAATATGATTTTTCTGGTCTGTGTCAGTGATAGAGAAAGTTACTACATCACGAGGAAATGTTAGCGTCTTACCTGGAGCCACTAAAAGTCTTACAACGGGCTTTGTCCATATATATCACCAACAATTGCAGTCACGCTTACTGTGTAGGGATGGCCCAGCATCAGCTATAAGAACCCACACACCAAAACTCTCCCGAAGCTCAGCTTTAAACATACGGACTAAAATGATAATAATAATAATAATAATAATAATAATAAACTCGCCATCTAAGTACAAACCTACTTACAGATCCCTGCTACCCTTCGTAGGAGTCGCGAAATCAGGCCGCCGATAATGTTCTTTCTTTCTTTCTTTCTTTCTTCCTTTCTCAGTCATAATTCCAAAACGAAAAGGAGTACACAAGCGTCTTACCCACCAAAACTCTTCGTAACAATCGAGGATGTGCCTCTCCATACTTAGAGCAGCATTTGAGCTGCAGCAAGCGAGTGACAGCCTTAAAACATTCTCTGGCACTCCCACGTCTTGTAAGATGTGTAAATCTCTGTGGAATCCAACCTAAGCGTTTTGCGGATATTGTACCAGAAATCGGTGTTACGATTGCTGAGTATATATAGATAATGTGTATATGGTAGCGAGCTTCCATAATAAGATAATAAACTAGACAACAATTTATTTTAAAAAAAAAAAATTAGATGTATGGATGGAGAAAATGCAGAAACAAGATTTTTAAAAATCACAGAAGCAAGAGAGCATGTGCACTGGGAGTAGAGTCAGAGTTCCCCAGCCATTACTACATTCCAGCAGCTACAAACGTTTTAGGAGTACAGCTGGGATGCAGTACTGGATATAGAACTCTGATTTTCCTCCCATCCAAATGCTCTCTTTTTTTTCTGAGCTTTTTATCTCTTGTTTTAGCACTTTTCCCGCGTTTTCATAAATCTCTTGTTTCTGCACTTTGTCTGTGTGTGTGTGTGTGTGTGTGTGTGTGTGTGTGTGTGTGTGTGTGTGTGTGTGTGTGTGTGTGTGTGTGTGTGTTTATCTCCTGTTCCTAAACTCTTTCCATCCATACACTTAGTAGTCATTTAAGAGTTTTTGTTTGTTTTTTAGTATATGTCAGCGATTTTAAGTTGGAATCCATTCTCAAGTAAGAGATTACGAATAAACAAAGCTAACGGTAAACTTTTTACAAACCAGAACAGGTAGTGACAAGCTCGGTATGTCAAAGCTATGGTAAGATGACGATTGAAATTTACAGGGAAAAGAGATGAAAACTTTGTTGTTAGTCCCATGAAAGTCAGCTTGCGGTACAGAGCATTCAGATCTTGTGTTCATTCTAGTAATATTTACGTCCAGTATTAAAAATGGACTATTTTGCTCAAGCTTGGGAGTAAAATTGATATTCTAATATTTGTCATTTAGGCAGGTTACAAATTTTATGTGACCAAGAGATTTGAAAATGAGAATTAACTTAGTAATGACTTCGATGTACAGTGGTCCCTCATTTGTCACGGATTCTGTTCACAAGAACTACGATCAGCACGGTAATATTAATCTATACCCTGCCCCCAGTCTTTTTTTTTTTTCTTTGTTATGCGAAGAAGAAGGAACCAAAGGTCGTGAGCCAGCAATTATTGTTCCTTCCGAGAGAAAAACAATATACAAGAGAGAGCCAAATTCAAGATCCGATCATTTCGAGATGCCTGGACACACTGCGTTTGGAAGACTGGAGATCAAAGGAAGCAGGAAATACAGACAGAGGGAGACAGTTCCAGAGTTGACCTGTTGCATAAATGAAGGCCTGGGATTAACGGTTAACTCTTGCATTAGAGAGCTGGACAGAAAAGGGATGAGAGTTTGTTGCTAGACGGGTGCTACCCGTCGTAGAGGTAGAGGAATGCATGCAGACAGTTCAGAAGAGCAGTGACCATTGAAGTAGCGATAGAAAAGAGATAAAGATGCAACAGTGCGACGAAGAGACAGAGGTTGAAGGGAGTCAGTAAGAGGAGGAGAGTTAATGAGACGAAAAGCCTTTGACTCCACCCTATTGAGAAGAGCTGCATGTGGAGAGCCTCCCCACACATGAGAGTTGTACTCCACACAGGGGCGGACCAAACCCCTGTATAGAGTCAACAATTGTGCAGGGGTAAAGAAGGAACAGAGTCGGCTTAGCACACCTAATCTCTTGGAAGCAGATTTTACAAGAGATGTAATATGACCTTTCCAAGATAAGTCCCGAGTAAATGAAACCCCAAGCATGTTCAAGGATGATGCAGGATTAAGTTGAATATCATTATACATTAGTGGGTATACCTGTGGAAGATTTTGTCGGGTTGATAGTTATAAAAACTGAGTCTTTGATGCATTAAAAACAACAAGATTATTATTACCCCAGTCAGAGATACGAGCCAAGTCAGACATTAGGTGTGCCATAGCCTCATCCCTTGTCTGCTGAAATAACTGCTGAGATGGACGTTGCGAGAACCGAATGGAAAGGTGAAGGGTGGAGTCATCAGCATATGAGTGGATAGGGTTAGATGTACAGCGTAGACGGTCATTGATGAATAAAAGGAAGAGAGTTGGTGATAGGACAGAGCCCTGAGGAACACCACTGTTGATAGATCTAGGAGAAGAACGATGGCCGTCTACAACAGCGGCTATAGAACGACCAGAAAGGAAGCACATGGTAACCAATAAAATTTCCTGACCGCACTTGCAGCAGCCTGTTATTACATCCGTCTTGTACCAGATTTCACCACCATCACCAGACTCCGCCACCACTTCACCAACCTGAGCTCACCATTTCAGTGGTTACCACAGTATGAAGAGACAGTCACCACCTTCAGACAAGCATCACACCACGTACTGAATATATTGATTATAGCCTCCCTTTCTGCGTCATAGAAGTGTCTGACATCGAACTTTACACTGTCCTAGTACAAGCAAAATCAAAGGGGGAATATAATTATCATCTCACGGGAAAGTCACACTCTCAACAAGGAGCAAAATTATATCACTATGGAAAAAATGTGCCTTGCTTTAGTGTGGGCAATCAGACACTTCAAATTAAATCTCATAGGCTCTTAATTCAACATAATGAGACAAAACACTCCTTACGCCGGCTGTGCAGATCTCAGGCAAAAACATATTGTTCAGTTCTAGCTGCGTGTTGCCACGCTATGGTCCCGAAGAGGAAGTTTTGTTACATCCTTGCAGAGGCATTGATCTCAGGTTTACAACCGCTTTCTTGGACTGTGAGGTATCAATGCAAGTTAATCCTTTAGTAAATTAACTTGCACTTCTTCTTGTCCCTTTTCCCTACCTGCCTACCTCCCTAAATACTTACATCTTTGTCTATTTACCTTCCTATCCACGGTACCTCCCTACCTACCTCTGGACCTACCTCGCTGCTTACTTACTTACTTGCCTACCTGTCTCCCTGTTTGCTTACCTACGCACCTCCCTACATTCCTCCCTGCATACCTCCCTACCTACCTCCTTGCTTCCCTCCCTCCTTCCCTCCCTCCTTGCCTATCTTCCTACCTATCTCTCTTCCTACCTCCATGATTATCTCCATGTCTGCCTGCCTACCTACCTACTTCCCTGCCTGCCTACCTACCCACCTCTCTGCCTGCCTACCTATCCACCTCTCTGACTTCCTACCTCCCTGTCTGCCTACCTCCCTGCTGCCTACCTCCCTGTCTGCCTACCTCCCTGCTGCCTACCTCCCTGCCTGCCTACCTTCCTTCCTGCCTGCCTCCCTACCTGCCTCCCTACCTACCTCCCAACTACCTTCCTGCTTACCTCGCTGCCTACCACCCTGTCTTCCTCCACCACTGATTGAGGTAGTGACATAGACACGTTCCGGTATTTAATGTTTTTTTACAGTTACCAATTTCCAGTGGGTTATATCAGCACTGAAATCAGGACATAAGTTACTGCTTACTGAATTTCCTTTCCATTTATATCAGTTTTATCCCTATGCTCCTGTGGAGGAAGAAGTTTACTGCATGACCTTGGCCTTTTTCAGTCACTGTGACTTTGGGATTGAGTGTATCGGCCACAAAGACGAGGACACACCGTCATTTGCCACCTCAACCGTCAAAATCAATGATTGCGGCCAACAGAGCGCGAACTAATAGGCGAACAGACAGGAGACCAGTTTTGGCTCTGTCACCCAAGGCCCTCAACTTTGCCGTCGGGAATATGTATGGACGGAGGTATGAAAAGTCAGAGCAAGATTCGGAGCGACGGGAGTGTAGTTGGTGATGGATGGTGACAGGTGCAATGTGTCAGAATTCTCTGGCGGTGCTATTCAATTTATATTTTCTAATATACTAAGAACCTATTTATGGAATTAGTGTTTCATTTAAAGACTTAAAAGCATTACTCATACATAAGCACTGACAGGAGAGGGCGTTATAAATACAAAATGATACTTCTTAATTCAGACTGGGGTATGGGAAATTACCTTAACTGTAAAAAAAAAAAAAAAAAAAACTGGTTATGATCCCATGATTAATGAAATGAAACAAATTAGTTTTCTAACAATTTATACTTCTAAAACTGCTGTGCCTCTGTGTGCATGCATGTGTGTGTGTGTGGGGGAGGGGAGAGTTGCTGAGTCCCCGTGCTACTAAGGAGACAGACCACACTGGGTAGGTATACAGGAATGCTGTTTGGCTGGTGGGTGGGTGGGTGGACTGGGGAAATGAAGGAATACATCCATGGAGTAAATTGGTCCATAGTTGGAATAGGTCCATGTGGTAGAACAGGTCCATTGAGAAATACGTCCTCGAGAGAACTCTACAAAGGGGATATATAGGTCCACTGGGAAAAAATAAATAAATAAATAAATAAATAAAATAGATCCAGAAGCATAATTGGACCATGGGAGACAACAGGTCCATGGGGAAATGAGTCCATGAAGAAAATAGCTCCATGGAAAAAAAAATAGATCCAAGGGGGAACATTGGTCCATGGAGAGATAGTAGGGTTATGGGTAAAGTAGGTCCATGGTGGAAAGTAGATCCGTGGAGGGAAATAGGTCAGTGCAGGATAATAGGTCCATGGGAGGAAATAGCTCCTTGGGAATAATATGTCCAGATTGTCCGCGGGGAAAAAAAAAAAAATGTTCCTTGGAAAAAAAAAAAAAAGGTGGACTGAGTAGATTATATCCACGATAGAAATAATCCCATAGAGGAAAGTAGACGTAGGTTCATGAGGGGCAAATTGGTCCAAGTGGGAAATAGGTTCATGGAAGAAAATAGGGTGAAAGTAGGTCCAAGGAGCAAAATAAGTCCTTGGAAGAAAATAGGTTCAAGGAATGAAAGTAAGTCCAAGGCGACGGGTGATGACAACTAGAGGATGTCACCGGAGCCGGGCTGATGGGGTAATATTTTATGTGTAAGAGGGGCTGCTTTCACCGGTAAGTGCCTCTCATTAACCTTGTAAGGGAAATGGACTTTAGTAGCTTTAATCTGTTGTTATTCATCCTGTACGCCTTTATTATGGCAATACTTGGTTTCGTAGGATAAAGAACCAATTTGGTAACCTTGCTGGCTTGCCGCAAGTGTATATTTACGAAGCATGATGTCAATAAACAATAAGACATATAAATTTAAGAAACGTTTATGTGGCTTTACTGCAAAATATTTATTTATGGATTTTACGACCGCTGAGAAATAATTTAATCGCTAAAATCTTATTACATCACCAAATTTATATATATATATATATATATATATATATATATATATATATATATATATATATATATATATATATATATATATATATATATACATATATATATATATATATATATATATATATATAGATATATATATATATATATATATATATGTGTGTGTGTGTGTGTGTGTGTGTGTGTGTGTGTGTGTATTTGTATAGCTAGGTGAGATATTTTCTTGTATGTAAAAAAAGGTTGAATGCAACAGCTATTTCTGCATTAATTTCTGCTCGGTGCTTTCGATGCGTCGGGCTACGCTACGTTGATTTTCATATAGCCTAGTCAGTAGCTGTCCAAATGTTTGTGGACTTGGTGACGTTTCGTTCCTTCCCCGGAAGATCGTCAGACCAAACCGATGGCGGGTGGCGCGAGACTCATTATACAGGGGATGCCGACACGTGCTACCTTGTGAGAGTCAGCCATGAGCGAGCGATGGAAGGTGTGTAGCTATCTCATTGGTGGAGTTAGCCCACAGATGTTTGTGGACTTTACCTCACCCGGACGGAGTCCGACAAGGTATTTTTTTTTACTGAGTTTGTTTGCCTACTTCTTTGTTTCTTTGTTTGTTAGCAATATTACGGAAAAACGGCTGAATGAAATTACATGAAACTTTCAGGATATGTGGGCACTGGTCCCAAAAGAAAGTGATTAAATTTTGGAGGCAAGCGAGTGACTCTGAAATGTCAAAATTAAAGTCACGGATTTTCAGGGGGCTATAACTTGAAGCCGGCTGAAGATAGAGATATTTACCATTATCAGCATAATGGAACTCCCATATGGGCTTTCATTTGGCAGCAACACCTCTGACCTTAAGTGACCATGAAAGGTCAAATTCAAGGTCACGGATATTCAAAGGACTATAGCTCGAAGCTGGTCGAAGATCTATCTATCTGTCTATTGCCAGACGCCTCAATCCCGTTTGAGGTGGCCACAAACAAATCGCCTCCAAGTCGCCCTGTCCACCGCCATTTCACTGCCCTGCTCTCAACTCACACCCCCCTCTCTCATATACCTCTCCACCCCATCCCTCCATCTCATCCTCGGCCTCCCCCTTCCTCTTCCCCCCTCCACCTCACTCACATACACTCTCTTCGTCAGTCTCTCACCCTCCATCCTCTCCACATGGCCAAAACACCTCAGTGTGTTCCTCATAACGCTTCCTATCACATCCACATCCACACCACAACGCTCCTTTATATCCTCATTCGTCAGCCTGTCTCTCCATGTGACTCCACAGGCTCCTCTTAAATAACTCATTTCCACTGCTCTCACTCTTAACTTGTGTCCTTCCAACAACGTCCAAGCTTCACTTCCATACGTTAGAGTTGGTATCACAATACTGTCATGTAGTAACTTTTTCACTTCCATGCTCACTTCCATGTTTCTTACCACTGCTTTCAAAGAACCAGCAACCTTTCTTCCCTGCTGCACCCTTTCAAGCACTTCACCCTCCAAACTTCCATCCTTACTCAACACACTACCCAAGTACTTAAACATACTCACATTTTCCAGATCCTCACCATCCAACCTCGCTGTACATTCACTGACTTCACCTCTCTCAAAGACCATCACTTTACTCTTCCCTACATTCACCTTTAGATTCCGTTTCTTACACACTCTCCCAAACTCATCCACCAAGCCTTGCAGCTCCCCTTCGTCTTCACTCAACACCACAGTATCATCTGCAAACAACAGTGCAGGGAGTTTCCAAACACTATCCTCTCTCACCAGGGCCACTCCAACATCCACTACCCTACCTTGTATCTCTTTTATTACCCCATCCATGTACAGATTGAACAACCATGGAGACATGACACATCCCTGTTTCAACCCAACTTTCAAAGAGAAAAATTCACTCAGTTCACCATCCACACGCACTGCAGCCTTAGCACCATCATACATACTCTTCACAGCATTCAACAGCTTCCCATCTACTCCATATATTCTTAATACTTTCCACAATCCTTGTCTATCCACCCTGTCATATGATTTCTCCAAATCCATGAAAGCCGCATACAACTTCTTTCCCATCTCTAGAAACTTTTCCACTAAAGATCTAAGAATGAATATCTGATCTACACAACCTCTTCCCTTCCTAAAGCTTCCCTGTTCTTCTCCAACTAATTCCTCTGTTCTTTCTCAAACTCTGTCAATATGTATCCTACCATACACTTTTCCTATTATACTAAGAAGACAAATGCCCCTATGATTACCACACACTTCTTTTTCCCCTTTTCCTTTGTACAAGGGAATAATTATACCTGACTTCCAATCCTCCGGGACTCTACCTTCCTCCCAGGCCAATCTGCACATCTTCCACATCCATTCTACTACTATCTCTCCCCCATGCTTCAGCATTTCACCACATACTCCATCAATTCCTGGGGCTTTCCCCAATTTAACTTTCTTCATTGCTTCCACAACTTCTATCCTACTGATTTCTTCCTGTCTTCTCACCTCCCTCCTTCTCCCAGCCATTCCCCAGCCACTTATACTCGCATTACTTCCATCCTCTATGATCAACAATTCCTTAAAGTGTACTCTCCATCTGCTCACTTTTTCTCCCTTCTCCACTAGTAATCTACCATTTTTATCTTTCGCTCCCTTGCTAACCTCACTTCCACCCTTGTCTTACTCTCTTCACCTCTTTCCAGAACATTTTCTTACAGTCCCTCCACTTTACACTCAAATTCCTTCCAAATTCCTCATCCACTCTCTTCTTACTCTCTCTTACTAATCTTTTCACCTCTCTCTTTTTTTCTACATATAACTCTCTCTTCTGCGTCTCAACTTCTTCCACGCCCCTATTTTTCATCCATTCATTGTATGCTTTCTTCTTTTGTGCCACAGCCTGTCTCGCCTCTTCAGTCCACCACGCTGTTCCTTGCACCCCCCTCCGTCTTCTCTTCCTCCCACACACCACATCACATGCTGCACATACTTCTTCTGTAAATATCCTGCACACACCTTCCACGTCCCCCATCTGCTCCGATTCATATTTGCCCAATCGTTCCTCCACTTCTCTCTTATACTCTGCATTTTTCTCATCCTCTTGTAACCTTTCCACTCTCCTTGCAACTACTCCTTCCTCTCGTCTTTCCCTTCTTCTATTCCTCCATCTTACTTGGATCCTAATTCTGGCCACCACCAAGTAGTGGTCAGAAAGTCCACTCCCCCAACCTCTATAAGCTCTTGCATCCATTACACATCTTCGCATCCTTTCATCCACACACACATAATCAATCATTGCCTTCCTCTCATTCAGTTCACCACCCACCCTTCTCATCACTCACCATGTATACCTGTGGATCATTTTATGCCTGAAGAGGGTATTGGCTATTACCAACCCCCTCCCAGCACAAATGTCCACTAACGCACTGCCATTCTCATCTATCTCAGCAGGCACACCCCACTCACCAACTATTCCATCTACCTTCACATTCCCTACTTTACCATTCATATCACCGATCAAAAACACTCTCTCATTCCTTCCAAACTTTTCCATGTACACTTCCACATTTGTCCAGAACTCTTCTCTCACCCTGCTAGCACGATCTTGTGTTGGCGCATACACACACACAATCGCCCACATTTGTATTCCAGCTTTCAACTTTACCCACACAATCCTTGACCCAACTGATCCATACTGACTTATGCTCTTCTTCCATCTTTTACTCACAACTATACATACTCCTTCCCTTGCCCTCTCATTCTCACCTACTCCTGCACATATACCCCATCCATACTCCCATTCTCTCACACTTTCTCCTCTCCATTTTGTTTCAGTTATTCCACATGCATCCACTTTCGCACCCTCAAGCACCTGGACAATCTCTCTCTCTTTCACCTCATCATTCGCTCCTCTTACATTCCATGTAGCCATTACTAAGTCCTTTGTCCGGTCCTGGGTCGTCATCGTTAGGTCAGTCTTTGTCCGAGGCTTCTTGTTTGTTTTTTTAGTTAGTGTTTTCCGGGGAGGGGCACTAACCCTCCGCCAACCCTTTTAGTCGCCTTTTACGACAAGCAGGGATACTGGGGGAGTATTCTTGAAAAAAAACCCTACCCCCAGGGGGTCGAAGATATATTTACTATTATTAAGGTATGAGAAGTCTCATATGGGCTTTTATTTGCCACCTTTACCTTTGAACTTGAGTGACCTTGAAAGGTCAAACGCAGGAGCACAGATTTTCAGAGGATTATAGCCTGAAAATGGTTGATTTTTTTTTTTTTTTTTTTTTTTGGGGGGGGGGTGTCCGACTCTGGGCAAAGGCTTCAGGGCCTATTTCTCGGGGGCAGGGGCCTATCCCGAGGCCCAGTAGTCATCCTACGCCTCCACATGTCACTACTTCGGCGCTAACACCCACCGTCCATACTGAAAACATGCTAGGGCTGTCTCATACTTGGCTGGTGTATTGGTATTAGCGGAGGTATGTCCACGATATGTCGGTTGGGTCTTCTGGTAGTTCAAGAAAGTCTGTTATTGTGAAATTCAAATCCTTAAACTGTTCCCTACCCCAGCCATCAGAACTGCAGGCCGCCTCTCGACCGATTCAGCCACCGGGCGAGATTTGTTGTGCCTGGCACCACTTATTTGTATGTTGGAAGGATTTGCAAAGTTTTCAACACACACACACACACACACACACACACACACACACACATACAGGGAAGCGTAGCACTGGAGGCCACCACTGGGGATGCCTGGAGCTCGTCCCCTAAACGTGCAACGATAAGGACGCTGCCAGCCCAGACTAGAAATTCTTCCCATCTGAATCATATTGCCACCTAAGCCTGGCCTCACATCCCACGCCGCTGCCAGCCAAAATAAAGGCCGTCGAAACTTACAAGCTTAATCGCTGTTCTGACTGGGTTTCCAACTCGGGCCCTCCCGCCACTCATGCGAGCACGGTACACTTGAGCCAAAGAGAAAATTCCCTCCATTACATGTAGAGGCTGCAGCAGGACTGCATGAATACGTGCTAACGTCCACATAATGTATGAGTCTGGGATCTTGCAATGATAAGAGCACCTAAACTCAAGAGTAAGAACAGAAGATATAGAACTATTAAAGTGTGTACGTACAGTGCGTAAGATAGATAAGTAATACAGAGATTTTTGAAAGATGAGGCATAAATACATATGTTCAGATGGAATAATCACGTGGAAATAGTGGACAGTACTTGGGGTTTTGTTGTTATTTGCTATCGCTCTTGTGGCCCCAGGCTCACCTGCCAGAGGTGCCCTTCTCCCGCGGTACCCTATCCTCCTTTCTGCGAGAAGAGAGGGAGTTGAGGGACTTTGTGAAAAGGATCATGAGTAAGTTTGAAATAAGAGACGAATACACAGTCAGCATTAAGAGGTCGTCAGGGACTGAGCTGTGTCCTGTAGAAGGTAAGATGATAACAGTGTGGAATGGTGTGATAGGCTGAGAGATGGAGCAATTACAGTAATTCTGATACATTAAGCACAACAAGGCCTCTGCTATACCAGACATTAATATTAGACTGGCCAGAGGCTATGTATGTCACAGCCTCGTCCCGAAAGTGTTGTGATGGAAGCCGTGAGACGGTGCAAAGTGAAGGGCTGAACCATCAGCATATGAATGGGTATTATTAGATGCACAACCCAGAAAGACATTGATGTATAGAAATGTTGGTGAAAGGTGGTTGTTGGGTGAAAGATTATTGTTGGTGGTGGGCGGGTGAGTGAGGACTTGAGTCATCAAATGGATATGATTAATTTTGTGCAGGTAAACTAGGTATGAACGTTGAGGAATTAGAAGAATTATCTAATGATCGTACTGGATGAATGAAAATGCAGGCTGTCTAACTATTTACTCTTCTCTCTCTCTCTCTCTCTCTCTCTCTCTCTCTCTCTCTCTCTCTCTCTCTCTCTCTCTCTCTCTCTCTCTCTAATATATATATATATATATATATATATATATATATCCTTTAGGCTTGGTTATACACTTTAGGCCTGGGAGGTGGAGCCGAAAATTTCGAATGTTTGAATGATGACTGAATAGATGTATAATTCATGACACTGGGATTTTTGTTCGTAAGTTTACTTTTGTGTTTTCCTGTTCCTGTTTTTGATTCATCTACCCCATGTAGTCTGAATAGTAGGAAATGGGGTTTGGATGATGATGATCATCATCATGATCATGCCGTAATGCTTTTATATTTGACTGTTATTCTGTTGTGCTTTCACGTGTTGTGTAAACCATTTAAAAATAAAATCACGAAGTATTGACGCACTTACAGTTTTATTCTGTTTGGCGCCAAGTAGTTTAACTCATCTAATGGCGGACTCTTTAATGCAGAAGGAAACTCCCAGTTGCCGAAGATTTATCATGCTGTTTTACCGTGTGTCTGAATAGCACTGTTATTCTTCTCTCTCTCTCTCTCTCTCTCTCTCTCTCTCTCTCTCTCTCTCTCTCTCTCTCTCTCATATCCTCCCCCCTCCCCCAGAGACACCGTCAGGGGAAGCCGGGTACCCAGGAATGTTGTATATTATCTCTTGTGCTTCCTCTGCTAGTGAAGTGGTGAGAGGCTAAGTGGGCAGGAACAGGACCACACCAACGAAACGAGGACAAAGTACGAACGAGAGGATACATGAGAGAAAAAAGGGGAAGACGGAGGGAAATGGGGGAAGAATATGCAATGAGGAATAATTTTAAAAGAAGGGCATAGAGCAAGGGCAAGAGAAAACAGTAAATAACGTTAAATAAATGGATTTGAAACAGAGGAACGAAAAGAGGAAGAGGAAAGAACGAAAGGATAAACAAGTGAAAAAGAAAGTCTGTATGAAATGGAAGAAAAAATGCGATGAAAAATACAGGGGTCTGGGGAAAAGACGGAACTAAAATACACAGAAAAGAGAAAGTATAAAAAGAATCACTGTAAGAGGAAACCGCAAGAGAGAAAGAAGGAAAACAGAAGGGATAAAGGAAAAGTTAGAGACAGAAAAGAAAAAGAGATAACCGAACTGAAAGACAAGGAAGAGGAATGATGAAGAAAGTTGAATAAAAGGAGGAATGTTATGGAAGACGAGGAATTATGGGCAAGAGAGAGGCAAGAGACGAAGAAAAACGCTGAGTGAAAAGACGAGGAAGAGATTAACTAAGGGGCTTCCTGTTTGAGAGTAAAAGAGACGTGAAAGTAGGTAAATAAAAGAAAAAAAAAAAGGGAAAATGAAAGGACATGAGCAGTGTATGCGAGCGACCACAAATCATCGAGAATATTGCACTGGGTCGGGTTATATGTGGCGTCTGGCGGGTGGGGGTAGGTGAGTAGGGGGTGGGTGGGTGAGGAGGGGTGTGGGTGGGTGAGGAGGGGTGTGGGTGAGTGAGGAGGGGTGTGAGTGGGTAAGGAGGGGTGTGGGTGAGTGAGGAGGGGTGTGAGTGGGTGAGGAGGGATGTGGGTGGGTGAGCAGAGGTGTGGGCGGCGTAGGGTGGGTGAGGAGAGATGTGAGTGAAAGAGGGATGTGCATGGCTGAAAAGAATGTGGATGGGTGTGGGTAAGTGAGCAGGGTGTGGGTGAGTGAGCAGGGTGTGGGTGAGTGCAGAGATGTGGATAAGTGAGCAACGGTGTGGGTGGTGGTGGATGCGTATTTGAGCAGGGATGTGGGTGGTGGTGGATGTGTCAGGGGCGGGTGTGGGTGATTGAGCAAGGGTGGTAGATGTGTGAGGGGGGTGTGGGCGGGTGAGTAGGGGTGTGCGTGGGAGTAAGTGCGTGAGGGGGAACATGTGGATGAATGAACAAGGGTGTGGGTAGGTGGGTAGGGGTGTGGATGGAAGTTGGTACGTGAAGGGGGATGTTTGTGGGTGAGCAGGAGTGTGGATAGGAAAGTAGGGTATGGGTGGGTGTGGAAGGATGTTGGTGGGTAGGGAGGATTTTGTTTGTGTGTGTGTGTGTGTGTGTGTTGTGTCGTGCTATGTTGTGCTGTGGTGTGGTGTGTTGCTTTGTGTTGTTGTTGTTGTTGTTGTTGTTGTTGTTGTTGTTGTTGTTGTGTGTGTGTGTGTGTGTGTGTGTGTGTGTGTGTGTGTGTGTTGTATTTTGTTGTGTTGTGTTATGCAATGTTGTGTTGTGCTGTGGTGTGTTGTATTGTTGTGGTGTGTTGTGTTATGTTGTATTGTAATTTGTGTGTGTGTGTGTGTGTGTGTGTGTGTGTGTGTGTGTGAGAGAGAGAGAGAGAGAGAGAGAGAGAGCTAAGTGTGTGTGTGAGTGTGTGTGGGAAAGTCAGAAAGTAGGTAAGTTTGTTTAAATTGAGATTGTGGTTAGGCAGAAGTGGGTTAGGTGGGTGCAGTGAGGTGGGATGAGTAGGTAGAGGGTGAGTGGGGTGGGGGGAATGGAGTGCTGGTGTGGGAGTGGGGTGGGGGGAGTTGGTAGACGGTAAGTGAGTGGGGTGGTGAGAGTGGGTTGTTGGTGGGGGAGTGGGGTGGTGAGAGTGGGTTGTTGGTGGGGGAGTGGGGTGGTGAGAGTGGGTTGTTGGTGGGGGAGTGGGGTGGTGAGAGTGGGTTGGTGGGGGAGGGACACTGTGTGGGTAAAAATAGGTTGTGTGGGGTAGGTCGGCTAAAGAGAAAAATTAGTGGATATGGGTGGGTGGGTAAAGGAGGTGGTGTAGGTGGGTGGGTTGGTAAGGGTGGTTTTGTAGGTGGGTGGGTGGGTAAGGGAGGTGGTGTAGGTGGGTGGGTTGGTAAGGGTGGTGATGTAGGTGGGTGGGTGGGTAAGGGAGGTGGTGTAAGTGGGTGGGTGGGTAAGGGTGGTTTTGTAGGTGGGTGGGTGGGTAAGGGAGGTGGTGTAGGTGGGTGGGTGGGTAAGGGAGGTGGTGTGGGTGAGTGGGTGGGTAAGGGTGGTGGTGTGGGTGGGTGGGTTGGTAAGAGTGGTGGTGTATAAGGGTAGGTGGGTGGGTGGGTAAGGACGGTGGTGTAGGTGGAGGGTGGATAAGGAAAGTGGTGTAGGTGAGTGGGTGGGTAAAGAAGGTGGAGTGGGTGGGTGGTTGGGTAAGGGTAGTGGTGTCGGTGGGTGGGGAGGGAAAAGGAGGTGGTGTTGGTGGGTGGGTGGGTGGGTAAGGGTAGTGGTGTAAGTGAGTGGGTGGGTAAAGGAGGTGGGTGGGTAAGGAAGACGGTGTTGGTGGGTGGGTGGGTAAGGGTGGTGGTGTAGGTGAGTGGGTGGGTAAAGGAGGTGGAGTGGGTGATTGGGTGGGTGGGTAAGGAAGATGGTGTTGGTGGGTGCGTGGGTGAGGGTGGTGGTGTTGGTAGGTGGGTGGGTGAGGGTGAGGGTGTTGGTGGGTGGGTGGGTGAGGGTGGTGGTGTTGGTGGGTGCGTGGGTGAGGGTGGTGGTGTTGGTAGGTGGGTGGGTGAGGGTGGTGGTGTTGGTGGGTGGGTGGGTAAGGGTGATGGTGTTGGTGGGTGGGGTGGATAGGTAAGGGAATAAAAAGGAATGCAAAGGAAAGCAAACAGCAACAGACCTTATGGTCCTTTCGAGGCTGCTTGTTACATAGTAGACTAATTACGGGATCTAATTCTACATGCTGAAGGATAAGGATAGTAAAGCACGAAGGCTCTCCCCTCCTCCAAACCATGAAGTTAAAACTGGCAGAAAAAAGTGAGAAGGACCAGCACGCAGTGTGGAAAAAGCTGACAGGGAAATTTCATAGGAAAGATTGAAAAGGAAAAGTTACATTCTATGATAATCTATAAACTACCAGTTTGAATGACCTGACAGAAAAAGTAATAAAGTAAAATGAATAATCAACCTCATTAATTAATTAGGGAAGAATGAAACAGGCAGAGAGAGAGAGAGAGAGAGAGAGAGAGAGGGTTTGAAAGGAGGAGGAGGTAGAAGGGAGGGAAGAGATGAAGATGGGGAGGGAAGGGATGGAGGAAGAAGGAAGGAAGGTGTGGGAGGGAAAGACAAGAGGAAAATAAGATAGCATGGATAGGAAAATGGAGGAAGAGGAAGAAAAGTGTGGAAGGGATAGGCTAGAGGGAGGAAAGGGAGGTGGAGATGGAAGGGAAGGAAGGGAGGGGAAGTAGGGGAATGGAAGGAAGGAAGGGAATGGAGGGAAGGAAGGGAGGGGAGTGGAGGGAAGGAGAGGAGAAGAAGGAGGGAGATTGGTTTGGATGGGAGGAGGAAGGAGGGAGGTGGTGTGAGTAGGTGGGTAGGTAAGGGAGGTGGTGTAGGTGGGTGGGTGGGTGGGAAAGGGAGGTGGTGTGGGTGGGTGGGAAAGGGAGGTGGTGTGGGTGGGTGGGTGGGTAAGGGAGGTGGTGTAAGTGGGTGGGCGGAAAAGGGAAGTGGTGTAAGTGGGTGTGTAGGAGGGAAAGGGAGGTGGTGTAGGTGGGTGGGTTGGTGGGTAAGGGAGGTGGTGTAGGTGGGTGGGTCGGTAAGGGAGGTGGTGTAGGTGGGTGGGTGGATATGGCAGGTGGTGTAGGTGGGTAGGTGGGTAAGGAAGGTTGTATAGGTGGGTGGGTATGGGAGGCGGTGTAGGTGGGTGGGTGGGATAGGAAGGAGTGGGTGCATGGGTGGAGTGGAGTGGAATAGGGTACGTGGAAGGGACGGTTTGGGGTGAGTAGGAGACTGGAGTTGCATGAATGAGTAGGAAGCAGTGAGTGAATGTGTGGAAGGGGAGGGGGTACGGTGGATGGGGGTGTGACGAGGGGTGAGTTGGGGAGATGGGTGTGTGGGGTGGGGCGGGGTGGGTGGATGTGTGAGGCGGGGTGTAGGGTGGGGTGGGTGGATGTGTGAGGCGGGGTGTAGGGCGGGGTGGGTGGATGTGTGAGGCGGGGGTGTGGGGTGGGTGTAGTAAGGTGATCCCACTTACCACCACTCGCTAACGTCACCCGCTAGGAGGGCTGAGAGAGAGAGAGAGAGAGAGAGAGAGAGAGAGAGAGAGAGGAGGAAGTGGATATGTAGGACGAAAGAGCGATATAGATGCACAGACTCTACGGTCCGTTTTACACAATACATCATGAATAGTAAGACAAATTTCTCTCTTTAGGAACAAGATATCAACTCACCCGAGAAAAAGAAAGCGAGGGATGACGTGAGGAAGAAGAGAAAAGAAATTAGGAAAAAGAGAAGAGACAGAAAAGAGACAAAGAGAGACGGAGAGAAAGAATTTGGAGAAAGAGATATTAGACGGAAGAGGCTGTGAGAGATGGAGAGGAGGGAATGATAGACGAAGAAGAAAGACACAAGGATGGGAAGATGTCTGAAGGGAAAAGAGAAACTGAAGGTAGAGAGGAAAGTGTAAAATGTGGTGAGCAGAGAATTGAAGAGCTAGGAATGTGAGGAAAAAATATGAAACAAAAACAAGGAAATACTCAGAAAAGGTGAGGGAAAAAAGTAAGAAAAAGGTGACAGCAAAATTACTATAATGAAGCTGAAAACATTCATTACAGAAGCAATAGAAGTTAAAAAGCAAGGTGTGTTGTGTGTGTGTGTGTGTGTGAGTGTGTGTGTGTGTGTGTGTGTGTGTGTGTGTGTGTGTGTGTGTGTGTGTGTGAGAGAGAGAGAGAGAGAGAGAGAGAGAGAGAGAGAGAGAGAGGAGGGGGAAGAAAAAACGTGTGTCATAAGCGAGTAATGGATTGTAATAAAAACCGAGGGTTGGCAAAAAACTACGAGAAAGAGAAAGAGAGAGAGAGAGAGAGAGAGAGAGAGAGACAGACAGACAGACAGACAGACAGACAGACAGGACAGACAGACACAGACAGACAGACAGACAGAGACAAAGAGAGAGAAAGGGAGGAGGGGACATCATGCATAGTTTACGTTGTTGATGTTAACGTAAAAAGAAAATGCGGAGAAAAGAACACATCTATTGAATTGCTCTATAAAATAAGGAAATACCCGGTAGGCCCATCCGTCCACTGGGTTCCTCATAACTGTAGCCTGAGTCATAAAGTTTCCTGAGCGTAAGTTGTGCATTAGATTACTTATTCAGCTTTTTATCATCGTTCAGACAGCTATCAAACACTGCACAGATTAGAGTGAACACCGTACCAGGACATAAAAGAGAATTATTCCTTATATTAACTGATAAGGACGCGTGGTTGTCGTGGAAACTGGATATGATACTTGTAAACACAGCTCCCGGGACTGCATTAACCAAAACATCCTAAGCAGTTTCCACGATAAAAGTTTCTTTGCTGAAGTGGAAAATCGTCGGAAATTATTTAGCTTCCTCGTCACTTCCCCTGTTTAGTAGCTACGTAAACAGAAGCAGGTAAATCTTGGGAAAAATCAGTAAATATCGGCCTGAGTCAGAAGGGGGGATGGTGAGAGGGGGAGGAGGAAGGAGAGGCACGACCCCTCCCCTCTCTCCCTCCCCCATCACCCTCATTCTTGTGCCAGCCACCATCACTGCCTCCCTCACTATTATCAAACCATCTCTTCCTCACTACGACCTCTGAGCCTTTAGTTCTCTCTCTCTCTCTCTCTCTCTCTCTCTCTCTCTCTCTCTCTGCGCGCGCGCGTGTGTGTGTGTGTGTATGTGTGTGTGTATGTGTGTGTGAGAGAGAGAGAGAGATAGGAGTGAAGCAAAAACGAGTGTCATAAGCGAGTGTGTGAGCAAATGCTGAAAAAAGACAAAATTCTTGGCCAAAAGAAAACTACTTGAGAGAGAGAGAGAGGGAGAGAGAGAGAGAGAGAGAGAGAGAGAAAGTATTAAGAGGTTGAAGCTGGCGTACGATAGTGGAGATAAACTGTCGTAATTCTCCCGTAGTGGTGGTTGTGCTGGTGGCGATGGTGGTAGTTAGGTTGTGATGGTAGTTGTGATAGCCAGGCCCCGCTGTGTGGGTGGTAGTGGTGGTGGTGAGAGTGGTAGTTGTGGTGGTGGTGGTGGCAGTGGCAGCTATGGTTGGTTCATTGTTAGTGGTAGTGGTGGTGAAAGCTCTAATTGTGGTAGTGATAGTAGGGGACGTGGTAGCAGTGGCAGTGATTGTGGTTGCGATGGTGGTTGTGGTAGTGATGGTTGTGATAGCTAAACTGTGGGTGGTAGTTGTGGTAGTGACAGTGGTAGCGATATTTGTAGTAGCGTTGGTGATGTTTATAGTCATGATGGCTACAAATGTGATAGTGGTAGTGACGCTGGTAATTGTGGTAGCTGCAGTGTTGGTGACAGTTGTGGTAGTGATAATGACCTTGACAGAGATGGGTGTGGTAGTTTAGCTGTGGTATGGTGTCGGTTTCTGTGGTAGGAGTATCAATGGTATTCTTGGTGGTAATGATGGTGGTGGTGAAATGGTTGTGGAAATGCAAGTGGTGATATGGGTGATTTGTGTGGTAGATGGAATACCGATGAAAGATGGTAATTGCGGCAGTATCGTTGTTGTTGTTGTTGTTGTGGTGGTGGTGGTGGTGGTGGAGGTGGTAGTGGTGGTAGAGATGGGTGGTTGTAACTGATGATAATGGTGGTGATCGTGGTAATGGGGGGATGGGTGGTGATGGATGGTGGTGATTGGTGTTGCTGTTGCTGTTGGTGGTGATGGTGGTGATAGCGATAATGTGTATTGGCGGCAGTGATGATGGGTAGTGTTGATGATGATGGTAAGCGATGATGATGATGGCAGTGGTGGTGGTGGTGGTGGTGGTGGTGGTGGTGACTGTGGTGGTTATTTTGTTGTTTTGTTGTTGTTGTTGGTGGTGGTGGTGGTGGTGGTGACTGTGGTGGTTATTTTGTTTCGTTGGTGGTTGTGGTGGTGGTGGTGGTGGTGGTGATGGGTGCAGTGACGCCAAGGAAGACTAACACTTACATTTCTGGCCGTCTAAGAAGAGGTCCAAGAATAGTGTAGACGAGTCTCACTGATACGAATACATAACCGTAAAAGTGATGCTGACGAATACTTTACATGGGGAGGCAAAGGCAAGGCGGAGAGGAAAAAGGAGACGAAAGAGATGATAACGATGAAATGGAGATGACAGAGAGGAGGAAATGATTCAAGGGGACGGAAGGGAAAAAGGAGGAGGAGGAGATGGAGGAGGAGGAGGAGGAGGAGGAGAGGAAGAAGAATAAGATAGAAGTGATAGAAATGGAATCGGAAGAGAAGAAGGAAGAAGAGTGAGAAGTAGAGGATTAAATCAGAGGAGAATAGAAAAAAAATTGGTTCTCAAGGTACAGATAAAATTTACAAGCTGAACGGAGGCAAACATGGAGATGAGAGAGGGAGAGGGAAGGGATCGGGGGAAAGGAAGTAAATGGATGGAGGGCAAGTTCTCGACACGATCTGAAGGCAGCAAGGAGAGAGAGAAGAGGAATATTTGAGAGACAGACAGACAGACAGACAGAATGAGAGACAGAGAGGAGGGAAGAGAGCTGAGAAGAGGGGAGACTCAGTAGATGGAATGCACGAACTGAGGGAGGAGGAAGGAAGGACGAAGAAAGGGAGGGGAGGGAAGGAGGGAGAAAGAGGGATTGAGGAAAGTGAAAAAAAAGGGAGGGGAAATCAAGAAATACAGGGAGAAGAGAAATCAAGAAGAGTTGAGGGTGGAGAGGGAGGGGAAAATATGAGAGGGAAAAAGGAGAGAAAATGTTACGGCCAGGAAAGGAGGGAATCAAAAAGGGAGAGGGCAATGAAGGTCTGAGGGGAGAAGAGTGAGATCTGAGGGGAAGGGAGGAAAGGAAGGGTAAGGGGTAGAGGTAGGGAGGGGGAGAGAAGTCGTTACCCAGGGTGGATAAAAAACGGAAAAACGGGTAAAAAATGAGAGAGAGAGAGAGAGAGAGAGAGAGAGAGAGAGAGAGACAGAGGCAGACAGACAGACAGACAGACAGACAGACAGACAGACAGACAGACAGACAGACAGACAGACAGGCAGACAGACGGACAGACAGACAGAGACAGAGGTGGTGGAGTTAGTTAATTAGCTACGAGTGTTTTAAAGGAAGGAAAAGAAGGAAAGGTAATAGAAAGTGAGAAAAAGAGAATGATAAATGAATTCAAGAAAACCGAGCAGCGAAAAGATCGCTATTAAAGACAGATAACAACTTGACACTTCAAACAGGATGCTAAAATATTTGGGTTTATGTCTCTACGCTCCTACGCCTTGTCCTTGCTTTGACTCTTACTTTGTCGTGCTGGTTTCTGTTCTTTATTAACTTAGATACTGTTGAAAATGAAGGTAACAGATTTTAATGGAATAGTAAGGCTCTTATAATGACATCTTAGTTACCGTGGATGATCATGTCCTTCTATTTGTCAGAGAAAACGTTCATCTTCTATAACATAACTTGAACATAATATCACACCTCTTACATTGACGTATATGGCGTACTAATCAAGTACACAATGTCAGAGAAATTTTGTTGACTGTTGCAATAATATAAAACCTATTTTTTACCCCGGTAAAGGAGGATATTGTTCGTGATATTTGTTTATTATTTCCTCAGGCTTAAGCTAATATTTATACTGTATACTAGCAGGGGCACCATGCGTTGCCGGGCCAAAAAAGCCAACACTCTAATCCTATTTGTTCTATCTAGTTCAATCTTTCTACCCCAGAAAGACCAGGTACCTCGTATGCTCTTGAGGAGGGACTATAAGAGGTCCAGGAACTATCTATTTCAGCTTACGCAGACTAACGCATATTATTTGTGCACACTTGTTTACTATTACCGGTGACCTCGAATGACCTTGGAGGTCAACCTCACATAGCCTATGTCAGAACCGGAGGTCATATGAGTCTCCATGCTAAAAATTGGGCTGCAAGGGTACCCGGCATTGCCCGGGCCAAAAAGGCGAACACTCTACCGGTGACCTCAAATGACCCAGATGTGAATTTTGAGCCCCTTCAAACCATCCTTGGGTCACCCTGATTCAAGATATATATAGGTCTGTGGATCTCTGGCCGTTGGTTTAGGCGTGATTGAAGGACAAACTTACACACAAACAAACAAACAACACAGCTCTTGTATAGATAGATAAATAGATAGATAGATATAGATATATATAGATATACATACTACCTACCTACCTACCTACGTACATATATATATATATATATATATATATATATATATATATATATATGAAGATAAACAGACAGATAGACAAAGGAAGCCTGGAAAGTTAATGTTAAACAAAATGGTATACCAGAAATCAGTATACGCTACTAGTGGAGTTGCCCCGTACTCGATAGAGGCGGCTAAAATAAACAGGAACGCAGTCAGAGACATATGGGCAAATATAACTCAAGATAATTAATTAGATGTTATAATGAAGGCCCGAGAAGCGGTAATGGGTCTATGTATCACTCGGCTCACTCTGCACCATGACATGGATTTATTGCACTCACCCCCGCTACACAACCCCGACACACACACACACACACACACACACACACACACACACACACACACACACACACACACACACACACACGAGCGCGCGCGCGTTCCTCATCACACCTACACACCTGGATCTATTAATATACTTAATTATAATTGCACCCTTAGTGACTCATTCACCTACCTAAATTACTTAGACCTTTATCATCTTATACTCGTGTACTTGTTTTTATTTATATACCTGTTTATAATTCCACCTGTGCTTGGTCATACATCTTCACTCCCTTCCACTAATGAAAAGCCACATACGTATTAGTCCCTTCCTTAAAACCTAGTTCTTCTACGTGCCACACACCTTCACGTCACCGCTTGGGTATTAACAACCTCCTTTCTTAATAAGTACATGCTAGGGCCGAATTATTTAGGACTGGTGGTATAGTATTAGCCGGAGTGTTTTCATGATATGCTGGTGAATCATGTGGAAGATCTGTAAGGTATCTCTTAACGAAATTCAAATCATCACACTGTTCCCTGCTCCAGTCTTGGATAGAAGTCACATCCTTTTCAACAGCAGATAATATAACAAACCAATTCACCTCCTCCACTACGAGATGTCTTCCCCACCCCCACCCTTCACAAGCTGAATAAAATCGTCTGGTGGATGCAAGAGGAGAACAAAAGGTGTCTTAACAGCCAACCGAAGGGATTAACTAATATTACTTTCGATCCCTTTTGTACGGGAGGTTTGGCTTAAGCTGTACAAAGTGGTCTGGAGAAATCAAGAATATAAAAGGGTAATAACTATCGCTTTTCACTTCTTTTTCTCGCCTCAGTAACTTACATATACCGTATTCTCTCCCTCCCCCACCAGACACCTACCATCCACATTCATTTACAAACCCGTTCATCCTTCTCAAGTGCCTTTTTGTACCTTGCTATCAACAGATCCAGCTTCACACACACACACACACACACACACACACACACACACACACACACACACACACACACACACACACCAACTGCCCATCTAAACCGCTACCCATGTGCCACCACCCAAATTCACACCCATACCCACCTATACTCTTACTCACTAACACCCGCATCTACACCCACACCGACACCCACCTATACCCACATTCGCACCTTCACTTACATCCACACCCCGCATCGTTACTCACATACTCACATCTACATCCACACCCACACCCACACCCACACCTGCCTATACTCTTATCCACCAGCACCAACACCCACTACCACACCCAACTATGCCTCTACTCACCTACACCCACACCCACACCCTCATCCCACATCCACTTATGCCCTTACTCACTCACACCTACGCCTTCCCCTACCTATCCATCCCATGCCTTTCTTTCCCGGAACTCCCCCATCCCTCCCTCAGACCCCGTTCACCCACCCACAAGTCTCACCACCCGCCCACTCACTCGCCTTCCACCGCCCCCAGACGCCCACCCTCTGCGTCACTTCCGCTGCGTCACCCGGAAAAAGTTTCACCCCAGGAAATGGGACTTAAACACACACACACACACACACACACACACACACACACACACACACACACACACACACACACACATACATACACACGCGCGCGCTCACTTATATTCGTATGCAAAAACACACCAATATTAGCTTTCCAGTATAAATCATTGCATAGTTTTGAAAGATTAAGATACCAGTTTTTTATTTATTTATTTATTTTGGTCTTTCCTGCTGTATGCTTCTAAAACAGCCGTCATCATTACACTAATCTGTTACTCTGATGTAGGTCTGACGAGAGAAAACAAACATGCATTGCTATATCTATGCATGGATAGAAATATTTGTGGTAGGTACTTATGGTTCTAGCTCCCACTGCAGAATGCTATTGCACCTGATACTTACCTCTGATTGCACAATACGAAGAACAGTATGTCGTAAAGTGAGATAAACGTATGCCGGCGTCATCCAGAGTACCTTGCATGACACCACAGTCAAAGACGCCATCACACAGTACCTGAATCCTATATTACCTTGGAGTAGGAAAGTTGTTATCCTGGCCCGAGATGCACAAACAAACTAATGGCCAATTTCCTGCCTTAATTAAGATTTGTTTTTGTAGGAAGAACAAGACACATGGGACAATTCTGCAGTCTCAGTGTCCCTGAGAAAACAAATCATAGATACGACTGTGAATCGATCGTAAACATGTCTGAGAATCCCACCCAGGTCCACGGCATCATTCTGTGTTGCTGCCAGTGCTTGTTGGCTGCAAGGCTTGATTAGCTTTTATCAAGTGTAGCTCTGGCCTAATCTTAGTGTATTCATTGCATTCTAATCATCATGTTATTGTGGCTGCCATACTGATCTTTTGGTGGTCAGCGTGTGAAGAACAATACCAAACATGAATTTAAACCCTTCAGGCCGATGTCATTCTTTTTTTTCTTCTTAGATCTTGCTGTCTCTACACGTTGTCATTCACAGTCTAGTAGACTTTTCCAGCTGGGTGGGTTAGACATGGCCTTCATTAACCCTTTCATTGCAAGATGTCTCCCCACTGCCGAATAAGATCGTCTAGTGGTAGCATTAAAAAAAAAAAAAAAGTACGTTTTTGGAGTGACTGCAGGAGCTTCCCCGATGTGAGTATACTTGTCTGGCATTACCCAAGTTAAAATTCTAAAGTGCCACAAAACAGCAACAAAAATTTGATGACTAGCGTTAGCGTGGAAGTGATTTTTAGAAGGACAAAGAACAAATGTAACTGTTTTATTTACATTAGTGAAGTACTGAGCCCTTCAATAGAATGACGCATAGTTAAATTTCACTCTTGCTACCCCTAGTGATTGACGATGGCTATTACTAACCTTTCCCGTTGCAAAAGTGTCCCCCATGAACACAGTCGTCCCAAGGCAGCAAGACTATACCATAAATACGTCACCGAAATGAAGGGGTGGAACGTTGACCGAGGCCTGTTGTTCCGTCTTGGTAATGTGAACTTTTTAAGTGTTAAGCTGAACTGATTTTGATGCACACTAAAATCCTGTTATGTTGTATTCACTCATTTGATAAGGATTTTGCATAAAGAAACATATGGAATAGATAGATAAATTGATAGATATATAGATAGATAGAAAGAGAGTGAGATGGATGGATAGATAGACAGATGGATAGATAGACAGGTAGATAAATAGATAGATAGAATAGACAGATGGACAGATAGAGTGATCGAATGAGTGAGTGCAGTAAATAGATAGAAAGAGATAAATATACAAATAGACAAATAGAAAAATACTTGTAGATGTAGAGAGAGAGAGAGAGAGAGAGAGAGAGAGAGAGAGAGAGAGAGAGGCAGACATAAAGCAACTCCACGCTCCTTTCTGTCCCTCTCTGCTCTTTATTACACTGCGGTCTTGTTTATGTGTGAACTCCACGTCTCTGCCTCAACCCGAGTGTCTAGTAAACCAGGGCGGGATGTGTGTGTGGCCCTGTGAGTGTCTTTACTTGAACCAGGGTCGTATATTTTCATGGATTTTTTTTCGCTGCGTCAAAAGATGTCAGGGATATGAATAAGCGAATCCAGTTTATTCTTGTTCTGCACGGAGAAAACCTTCAATTAAACCTTTACTATGCCAGCACCAAGAAACATAACACATCCATCTTCATGTGTATTCCTCCTCACCTTAATTAACCACTCACCACCATACCAGTATATCCTGCCCACTCCTCCTTGACTTCTCCCCTTGTTTTCCACTTCCTCATTCAAATTTCTAGGACAAATCTTTTATTTAGCCCCTTGATTGTCAGAAGTCTCCCATGAACCGAACAAAAATCGTCATTTGGATCAAGAATTATATTTCAAAGACATCGTCATGCTGAAATACAATGCTTGATGCCAGTAAGACCTCATTTTCAAAGACGCCGTGGCACTGAAGAGATTAAACTTCACACTGCCAATATCGCTTCCATCTTCACGGCTTTTCCTCCAGCTTCTGTGTTGAACACCACCTTTCCTCCTCTAAACCTCACGTCAGTTGCCAGAGATTCAGCTGACTGAGGCCACTGACACCAGCTCTTATTCTGTATCCTCCTACTTCCTCTACGCTCATCTCAAAGACAAGCGAGATTATTGCGTGTAGGTCCCCAACAATCTGATTTATTCTCATGTTCCGGAACATGGATTTTCTGAATACCCCGCACTCTGGCTATGATTATCCTGCCAATCTCTGACTAAATACATTGGTGGGTCCACATAATACGCAACCCAGTTCTCATGTCAAGAGTGTTTACCCCGCGTAATTTTCTTCTTCCCATAACCCTGTCCGTGACGTATAGTGTCTGCATTACCTTCACTGATTGCGTGTTTGATTACCTACTTCCTGAAGCAACTAAAGTATATCTGCTCCTCACAAAAACAGGCTGAACCACCCCCGCAACATGCAAGACTGGAGAGTGCAATGTACGGACCACCTTGCATGTGTGTGATGTTTGCTTATCCCTCACCTCTAGTATCTATCTATCCATCTACCACCCAGTTCTATTTTGCTCCATCAAGAGTGTAGGGGTCCGGGACTAGACTAGTCAATCCTGGCATTTAAGACGAGGGTGACCAGTCGCTAACCCTGCGTCCCATTTTATGATTAAAAAAAACACCACCTGTCCCTCGCATGTAAGCCCTTATGGGAATTTTTAAGTTGCAGTGCCTTAACCCACTAGCCTGCTAAGCGTTCAACTGATTATAATATGGTTGCCACCCAACGCGTTAAATGATTTTCTGCGATACAGGAAACCATTTGACCTGTCATTTAGTACAGAGTTGCCTGAAGATAGCGCTACATCAACCACCTCTCTTAACCATATAACTCAGCTGACTATTCAAGATTCTTTTCCTCTTTTAATTCCTTTACTATTTCTAAACTGGAACACATGCCTTACATTTTCCGAACTCTCAATATTGGATTTCAGTGTGCACCTCCACCTTTGACTCTCCTCTTCATTCACTGATCCACCTAACGCATAGGACTACATCTCTTCTATCCTCATTGTCATAGAACAGTTTGTCCGGCACGCTACACATACCCCAGACCATCTTGAAGAGAGTTACAGCATACTTAACCTTTTTCGTACAAATAATCATGCCTATTCTATTAAGTTTTCTATTTCATTTGGCTCCTTTAGTCACACTCTTATCTCAATAGCTTGGTCTGTCGCTCCAGAAAAGCCAGTGGATCCCCCTAAGAAGCCTCACCCCTAGAACTACGACGAAGTAGAGTGGGAGGCCCTCAGGCAGTTCATCTTTGACTCTCCCTGAAGTGATGATTTCTTCCATAGCTGAGAGACCCCCGAGATTGCTTTGCATGTTATGAATCTGTCCTTTCAGGCAGAGGATCATACAGGCCTTGGTTTAATCAGGCTTGTTCTAATGCTGTCCACAACACGGGGGTGGCTTTCAAAAGGTGTTGGTGATTGCTAACTTACCCCTAAATTATGTGCACGTAGTGGGTCTACCTGGATTTATGTTAAGTTTGTTATTTGTCTTGCCAGAAACGGTTTTATCTGTTATAAATTCAATGAACTTTTCAGCATAAACTTATCTCATTCTTTCTTACACTTTGTGAAAACCTCTCCCTGATTCTTACATCTTCCTCTTCCCCTTTATCCTTCTCTTTAATACATAGATAGCTCTTGCCCTTTCCTCATTTGAAGTTTATGTTAATATTTGAGTCTAACTTTACATTTGATTATTTCACTCCAGGTTTATTATCTTCTCATCTGACTTCTTTATGCCAGACATTAAAATTTCTTCAAAAAATGTTCTTTCTGCCTTTCCTGGTCCAGCACAGTTTTGGTGTAATTCTTTCTGTTTTTCTCAAAATCTGTGTTTTCCTGCTGACACCCTTCCTAGGCAATATGTTTCTTCTTTGTTGGTCACCCTTCCCCTTTCCTTCTTGCAAAAAGGTTTGCTGTCATTCAGACTGTTCCAAAATATGTGCACTTGCCTAATCCTTTATCACTCAATTGCCTTAAGCTCTTGTATTTCTGAAGTCTTTGAGTTTATCCTCGGCAGGAAGGTTTCGAAGCACCATTTTTAATTACAGCTTTCTTTCTGACCGTCGGTATACACCACCATGAGTTCCGTCAAGAGTGCTCCATTGGCGATCTTCTTACATACCTTTCACACCCCTGGTCATCCTACTTTCTGGATTTCAGGGAAACTCGTACAATTATGCTAGATATCGCAAAGGGCTTTGATAAACTCTAGCAGGACTACGTGCTCTGTGTGTTCTATGTGCTTAGTGTCCATTATAAAAGAAAACTAACATTCCATCAGCATCTAGTAGGCCTGTATCTCATTTTTTTATTCAATAAGATGCATTCTAAAGTGTGTTACAAAACCCTGATAATTTTTCGAACGTTGCTGTTGAGACTGGTAGGTGTATAACAACGTCTGATTAGTTGAGTGTTACTACGTATAATATATTAAGGATCGAGGTATTATATGGCATAAACATCAGTCCCTTTCAATTTCCCAGGTTCAACAAAACATTCCGAACATGGTCTAGTGATCCTCTAACTTCCTCAAAAATACTGTTTTGCAGTGACAGTGCAACAAATTTTTACCCACAACTTAGTCAGTAGTTAAGGTCACTGTTCTATTCCGGTCTTCAGCAACACTATAATCGTCTTTGTCTCACCGTAAAGATTCAGAAAATAGATGAACATGTGCCTTACTCCTCTCAAGGAGTAAGCAGATCTGGCGGTTACGTGACAGGCCTTATGATCCCGTGTATATGGCCACAAAGTATACCCTTCTCACAATTCCACCATCACAACACGGCCTGTCCTCTCGTGTCCGTCGAACCTGCCATGCGATGCTCCTGCTGGACTGTTCATCACATCACTCTCCCCACCGTAATCTAGCCGTCCTCATCTTGCCACCCTGCGTGCACTATTTGATCTAACCGTTCCCTGTTAAGGGGCGCAGTCGGAATTACACTCGATCCGCTGCCGAGAGATACAGGTGGGCTGACTGCGAGGTCTTTTGACAAGTTTTTATTCGCCTTTGTGTCTTTTATCTAGACCTAAAGATACGGATCTGGATTGTAAATTGATGGCTACGTGCCAATTCCAAGAGAATATTTGAGTTTTCCTTGTCAGCCACAAATAAGCAAATTACATCTTCCATCCTTACCTCGCTACTCTAATCTGACCTAATGTAGTTGATTCCCTTTACTGCCAGACCATGTTATTCAGGTAAAATAAACCCTGACATCGAAGGGGTTAGCACCCATCTATATGGAACCTTCAGAGCCAAAGGTCTTATTACCGTATTTTGTTGTGGCTGCTGTCAGGCCATTTTATTCATCTGAAGGAAAGCGCTGCCATCTGAATGACTAGCTTCCATAAGCCAGCCTTCCAAAAGTGGCAATACAAGGAGAGAGGTATGGAACGAATATATGAGCTGGTGAGGTTACGTGGGTGGTCGGGAGGCTGTAAAGTTAGGAAGGTTATAGCCTATGTGGTATCCAGGTTAGGAAGGTTGGGTTTGGAAGGTGATGGGGTTATCAAGGATATATTTGGTGCCCGGAAGGTTAGGAGGATAAACACGGAATGTGATGAGGTTACAATGGAATATAATTAGTCCAAGAAAAGAAAATATTTACCATTTCAATTGTTCCGATGCATATACCTCAGCGATGCAGGTAAATGGTCAAAGAACGCTCTCTCTCTCTCTCTCTCTCTCTCTCTCTCTCTCTCTCTCTCTCTCTCTCTCTCTCTCTCTCTCTCTCTCTCTCTCTCTCTCTCTCTCTCTCTCTCTCTCTCTCTCTCTCTCTCTCTCTCTCTCTCTCTCTCTCTCCAGATGTTACTTTCTGTACAATACCTATACTGTATATATCTGGGCTTAAATTCTCAGTTGGTCAACTAAAAAGCATTATACTTGTGCAATATTAAACTTCAGTAAGGTTCGTAATGTACCGTCATTATTACACCCGAGCTCGCCATGCGAGGATGGGATTATATTTTACTCGAGGTGTGTCTGTCTGTCTGTTTGCCTGTTAACAAAACAACCCAGACCGTTTTTATCCCATTTCAACCAAACTTACTGAAGAGGTTGATGGGAAGCCAAGGGACTGGTCTATTTTTTTTTAGACCAACAGGTCAAAGGTTTAGACCACAAGGGCTGCATCAAAGTCTGACCCAGCACTGGAAACTTAAACAGTTTTGATTCAGTTTAGACTAATCTTGGGGAGGGTTGAAAATAAGGCAAGAACGAATGGCTTCGTTTTTGGACACAATCAGTCGAAAGGCAAGGAAATTGGGCAAAGTCAAATTTCAGTCCTTTAGTCTGCGCGAACATAATAACTAAATCAGATCTGATCTGATTTGAATCAAACATTATGGAAGGGATGAGGATCAATCAAGGGCTTGGCCTATTACAATGGGTGAAGGACAAGGTCACATGGCAAAATCAACTTAAACAGTTTTTATCTTATTTAGACCAAGCTTTGTGGAAAGCTTCAGGGTAAGACGAGGATAAGGGGTTCGATATTGAAAGCAATCAGTCAGCGGTTGTCCTTGGGGGAAGTCATGGGTCAAGGTAACAGGGCGAGGTCAACTCAGACAATTTTGATACGTTTGGACCAAATTTGATGGAAGGTTTAAGGGTCAGGCACAGATGGAGTAATTCGATTCTAAAACCAATTACTCGATGCTGAACGCCACATAGAAAAGCAGAATGTTCGATCTTTAGACCAATTGTTGGCTCGGGTGTTCCAGTCTCTGAATGTTCCCTCTTGTTTAACTGAAATATGACTCATAGTTTATGAGGATTATCTGACGTTAGCACCACCACCACCACCACCATCATCATCATCATCATCCTTACCTTCTTTCCAATAATACAAAATAAGGAACAGGAAAGTGCAAAAGACAGATCAACAATGTCCAGTGAAGTTGTCCATAAATCCAAGCAATCACCACTGAAGCTTTCTCGGCACCACCTTGCAGACCAAACTGTCCCCACAAAACTATACTTTATAATGTCTGAGGGATAAAAGATCATTCCTTCCACCGCAAAATTAACACACACACACACACACACACACACACACACACACACACACACACACACAGTCCTTGTCATTCACTCCCTCATACTTTTTTCATCCATCCATATCCAACGGTTGTCAGTTTCTATACCTTGTTTATTCACATATTCTGTTATATTATCCACCCTCCTTCTTACTGGCCTTCTACGCCTTCTCCTACCATTACACTCATTCATTTATACCCTTCTTGCCACCCTTTTTACAACCATACGACCTCAACATCTTCATTTCAACATTTCTTATCCTATCCATGCAGTCTACGCACTTGCCTTTGCAGTCCCATTTCCACTGCTCTCACTCCTGATTTTTTATACTCATGTTGTTGCAGTCTCAAACCTATACGACATGTGGAACTATTACACCTTCATGCCTTGGTCTTTAATACTGTTCTTTATTTATTTTCTTTTTTCTTTTTTTTTTTTTAGTTGGATGATTGCAAGGTTGGATGAGAGAGGACGAAATGGGAACAGCCAGGGTTCGAACACAGTCAAGACCTGGGCTTTAAATCTTATTGTATTTCTTTCTTTCTGTCTGTCTTTCTTTTTTCTTTCTTTCCCTCTGTTTTTCTCTCTATTTGTCTGTCTTTCTTTCTGTCTCTCTTCTTTCTTCCTTTCAGTTTTCCTTTCAATCTGTCGTTCATTATGCTGTTTTCTTCCTTCCCTCCCCCTGTGTCTGCTGTATTTCATTCATTAACTTTTTGTTCCTTCCCATTTTTTGTTATTCCACTTCGTTTCTCACGTCCGTCCGTTAGTCCGTACGTCCGTTCGTCCGTTCCACGCTGTATCTCAGAAACCATTTGTTGGAATTTTCTCATATTTTGTATGATTGTAAGGCCATATAGGAGGTTGATGCCCCTCTTTTCGTAATTTTAAAAAAATCCAAGATGGCAGACTTATGACCAATTTTCTATATTTGAAACTGTACCCTTTACTTAAACAGGTAGGTGGACAGGTTGTAACGAAGCGAAATGTAGTCTCTCTGGGACTTATTTGCTCTTATTTCGATCCATCTACCCCTTGTCTTCTGTGTAATATGGTGAAGGGAAGCTGGAATCCTCAAGACTACTTCTACATAGAAGAGGGTAGAAAAAGGCTTAGGACTCATGCTTATCAACTGCACAAATTCATTAAGGTGAGCAATCAGTTTTGGCCACCACACCCTGTCCTTAAAATGCAACATACATCAATCAAATTTATACCTCCGTCACCAATTTTGATTTTGGTTAAGCAGGCACATATGAAAAAAAAAAAAAAAAAAAGGCCCAAGAGTCTGACCGGCAAATGGTGGAGTAAGCTTAAAATGTGAATGCAAAAGATGTGAGTTTTTGAGTTTCCTGTTGAGTTTATGCAAAGAGGATTTTTGGAAATAAGTATTTACTGTTTCGTAACATTTTCCTTTCCATTGTATTTATTGCTAACTGTGTTGTTAATAGACTCGTTGATGGTTTTATATATGATGAGGGAGGTGGGTTATTCAGTTGCAATATGATTTTAATTATTACAAGCTGGTAGGCAATGATGGCCAGCTCTAAGCGGGAGAAGCTTTGTCAGTGACAGGATGTGAGTTTCAACACTAAAAGTCATTTCTATGTGGAGGTACTCCAGTACAACATTTCCAAAAATCATGGCCCTGGCTGAATAATCTTCGGAGCCTTAGCATTTTGCGTGGGCAAAGTCCTGCTTTTAGTACTCTTTATATTTTTTGCACTTGATCTTTGACCCCTGAGCTGGCTACTATAGGTCATGCATGTATGAAGCACACTTGTAGTACTCATTAACGTCCATAAGTATGCTAAGCTTCATTCGATTCCATCCACCCCCTGTGGAACTTGGGAACTTGAAATTTGCAGAATGGCCCATCAGAGGTACAACTTCTAGGTGGCGCTGCCAGCGACTGGAAGTGAGTTTCAACACTAAATATCATTTTTGTATGGAGGTACTCTAGTGCAATATTCCACCCAAGAATCATAGCCCTGACTTAATATTCTTCAGAGCCTTAGCATTTTGCGCAACCATAGTTGTGATTTTAGCCCCCCCAAATCACCGGTTTTGAATTTGATGACCTTTGACCTCCGTTCTGGCCAATGTAGCATATAGGTGTACAGTAGAAAGTTGTAGTACTAGTCATTGTCTATAAGCACGCAAACTTTCATTCAATTCCAACTAGCTGCTGGGGAACTAGGGGGATATTTTTGAAAACCGGTGCTGGTTGCTAGGGACGCTGAGGCCAATCTTCACAGGGCAGCCACTCGAAAGCAAGAGGAAAGAGGGGAAAAACAAATGGTACACTTCCAATAGGGAATGACCTCAAGCTTACGTCTATAGAAGTCAGAGCTTTCTACACCCATTAGTAATGCTTCTACAGCTCAAAATGTGAAAAGTACGAAAAAAAAAAACTGTTTTTCGGCTGTTGCTAGGCAACGAGTAGTTGCCTAGCAACCAAAGCCTTGCGGACACAACTAGGTCATAGGCTGGTCATTGTGTCCAAGTTTGGTCGGAATCGGTTAATGCTGAAGGGTAGAAGTGCCTGCTATATTAAAGAAGAGAGAAAAAACACAAGACTACAAGAAAGAAAGAAAGAAAGAAAACACAACTAACGGCAGCATGGAGTTGGCCAATAGTCTTCAGTGCGATAAAAATATAATGTATATCTTTTCATTAACATTTGTTTTTCAGTCTGTCAGACACTGTTAAAAGACTTCATACTTCCTGACTGTCATTATTAAGCTATTTATTGTAAGAAGGACATAAAGATACTACAGAGGGTGAAAATAATTCTCTTTATTGAACATACAAGGTCGTCGTGACAATGCCATCGCGGCTTGCTTTCTGAATAACAGTGTACGGTGTGGAGAGAGAGAGAGAGAGAGAGAGAGAGAGAGAGAGAGAGAGGAAGTGAAATTAGCTGTATAAATATTGGGGAAAGGAGAAAAAGATGGGGAAAAAACAAAACAAAAACACCAGAACTGGAGGAGAATGACAGATAATGGAGGGTGAAATTAGAATAGAGAGGAGTAAATATAAAAGCCAAATGGGAAAATAGTTTAGCGTATAAAAAGTTGGAGGAGGAAGGACGAAAGGGCAAAAAAGAAAATACAGAGTGATAAGAGATGAGGTACAGTAGGATGAAAGAAGGAGACTAACTGAGGGAAGGAAACACAAGGAATTAAGTAACGAGATATTACAACATTATCTGAGTTACTGAAAAAGGAATATATAGATTTCCTTTGGGACATCCGAATATTGCATTGGTGTGTGTGTGTGTGTGTGTGTGTGTGTGTGTGTGTGTGTGTGTGTGTGTGTGTGTGTGTGTGTGTGTGTGTGCAAGCGTAGTTATATACCTGAGTTACACACGTACGTCACCATTCCTCATTTTTTTTCTTCCTTGTTTCACTGTTCATCCTTGCTCTTCCTTCACATTGTTTATTATTTTTCCTTCCTTAATTAGCCATTCTGCTGTTTTATGTCTCTCGTCTTTACTGTATGCCTTTTCTTTAACACGTCTTATCTTTACATTATTTTTCTTCCCGTCTTACATAATTCTTCGACACTTCCTAAGCGTAAATATTTTTTCCTTGGTTGCTGTGCTTCCCTGCCACGCTGCTTCGCTGCAAATCACCACCTGCAGCCTTCACAGATATTTGTATGATCATATGAACTTGCTGTGTTCTGTCTTTGCTCTTTTTTTGTTCATTAATATACGTGTTTACAACCCAATGCCGGAACAATCAAGGATATATTCACCAGAAGTTTTTCACATTACAGTATATAACTCCTCATTTGGTGTCTATTCTAACCCATTCACTGCAAAGACGTCTTTTTGTACTATCTGCATCCTATTTTACTCAGCTTGTGGGAAGACTTTTCGAACAGAAGCGTTAGATACAGCTAGAAATTCATTTATATTTGGATAAAGTACCCGGCGTGTAGCCCAAATAGAATAAAGAAAAAGACGTTATTCTTATGAAGCCAAATTTGTTGATGTCTTAATGGATAGTTGTAGTATACTTTCATTTTGTAAGCTGCGATTGTCATATGTTTCCTCAACAAAGTGGCGACCAAGAACCGTATGAGAGTTTATGGATATTCACGTCATACACGCTCCGAGGTGTTAGTGGCTGATAGTACGTAAATATGGATAAGGAAGTGTAGGTAAACAGGTCAGTGATATTAACGTGAATTAGAGCCATATTCTAGGTAGCACAGGAAGCTCCATAGTACCGTGTTGTTGCCGATTTATTTTATATAATACACCCGACGTTCTCTTGTTCTTATTTACATTATAGTAATATCGACAAAGCCTGCATCAGTAGCACAGAAGATGAAAATGCTAATAAATCGTTAAGGAACGGGTGTTACGAGATCTCTAAAGCCACTTAGAATACGGCTTAAGTAAGTGTAAGTAGCCTGGTGTGTTAATGGTCGTGGATGTGTAGGTTGAGCATATCAGCAGAAGTAAATATAGGTGAGGTGACGCGAACAGGTGTGGTGAGTGACGTGAGTTAAGGATTACATGTGTGAGACAGCAAATGTTTTGTAGGTATGGGTAAATTTGTGTAAGTGGCTTGGTGTTGGTTGTGGATAAGTACATTTTCTTGCTCTCTTTAAGTACATAAGTAAACGTGGGAAAATAAGGGGATTTAAAATTAAGTACATCTTATATACATCTAAGTACAATCGGGGAGACTGGCCTAAAGTACTTAGCTAAACAACATGAGTATAAAGAACATCTCAGCTAAGTACAAAAACACCGTATTACAAATTTCCCCCCATAACCTATGAGCACCTCTAGGAATTGCTTAGTTATCTAAGTACACAGAAGTACAATGTAGGCTTACATTAAGTACACAATGTTGTAACTTGTGAAATATTTGCAGAGTCCGTTGACTGTCACTTTATCAGAAATTAGATTTAATGTCATTCATGGAAAAGAGATGCGCCTTTAATTCAGTCACACCCTTCCAGCTTTACTTATGATGGATAGTCATGATTTGTTTTATCAAACACCCCGCCACATAACACGTACAGTCGCGGACATGAATATCGATCCACTTCCCTACGAGCAATAAAGAGACAGTGAGCAATAACTTCCGAAGTTCAGTACTATGAACGGTGGCGCCCAACAAGCTTTTCAGAATATTATGTAAGATTTTAATTACTGTTCAGCTAAGGAGAGGATCGATATTATTGTCAGCGACTGTACATTTGATACGCCTGCCTCTTCCCGGGATGTGACTTACGTTGCCACATGTCAGTACCAGGTCACAAGGCAGGACACATCGCAGCCACAGCCCTGTCACATCCCACAGACTCAGTGGCACATCTCAGGCATCTTGTGATCACTTTTTCACATCGCCAGAACCGTATTCTCGGCCGTATGGTACCTCTACTTTACCCTTTCATTTCCGTGTATGTTATTTTTTTTTTTTTCATTTATGCAAGCTATGGCAATAATACAACGGAGTTTAATGCATTCAAGAGGTCATTAATGCGTAGTATGCAAAATAAATAGCTGCGTAAGAAAGAAGTACTAGAAACCTCCTACGGTGACGAGACTACCGGCCTCAGTCCAGTGCCTGAGAGGGGTGTGGTGGCCTGGGTGTGGCAAGCGTGTGGGGCTCTGAACTAAGGGCGCAGCTTCTGTCCTCACAAAATACATAATCTTCACCATCATCATCATCCTAACCCTGTATCCCTCTGAAAATTGGGGTGGGTAGGAGTCACAAAGTACTATCGCTTATATTTCTCAAGAGTTTATATAGCCTCATATACTGTATCCTCACACATCATCTTTACTCCTCACAGACCCTCATAGCATCTCGTAAATCCTCATGGTTCATCACTCACTGGCCTGATGTCAGCAAGGCAGGTTGTCAGTCTCTCGATTCGCAACAAGTACACGTGTCATGCCAAATCACATTCAGTATATCCCTTGACTTCATTTTCATCTCCTTTCCTTGTCATTTTCACCAGATCAATATACCTCTTTGTCAGTTTTACGTCATTTTTGTGGTTCCCTTTATCTTTTGTTGCTACACTTCCATCTTTTCTTTGTGCCATTTTCAGAAGACTTACGTGGTTCTTTGTCTGCCTTCCTCACGTTTGCAACTTCCCTCCTCTTCCGTTGCTTCCGCTTCATGTGAGGTGAGCTGAGATGAGATAAGCTGAGATGAGGTTCTTCGTCTTTGGTCCCTCCACCGCGGGTCAGCCTCTGCAACAAAGACAGGGAACAGAGTGAGTAGTGACAACACGCAGGAAGGACAGAAATAACACACAGAAACACACACGAACCCAAACACAGGCAAAAATAACACAGGGAAGAGAAATCAATAAAGAAGAGCATATAAAAACACAAAGAACACAGAATAACACAGAGGAATGTAAACACTGGTGCACCAAAACAAAACAGAGAAATACACAAAAAGAAATTTGCAGAGAGAAGTACACACGAACACAAAGGCGGGCAAAAATAACATAGTGTGAAAGGGATAACTAATGAAGAGTATAAGAAAACACAAAGAACACGGAACAATAGAGAGGAATGGCTGCAGTACTAAGAGGAAGCAGAAATAGCCAATAAATAAACAACCATCAAGTAGGCGGGAAAACGACAATGAAGCCAAAATACACGGAGCGATTAGAGCTGTGTTACTTTAATAAATATTTTTGTTGTTTAAAATTATAGAGCCTAGATATAAATAATAATAATAATCCTCAAACTATATGTTATAAATACGAAGCCAAGAAATTGTATTTAAGGAACTCTGGCATAAAGCATGGGGAGGGGGGAGGGGCAAAAAAAGCTGGGAGGAGGGATAGTAAGGGATCAAGAGGCTCTGACAGACTGAGACTTATGAACTGACTAAACACAGAACCAAGTGCCTTATCCTGGGTGGAATAGAAGGCTTCGTAGCATCTTTTCCTTAACGATTTGCTTTATATTATACACCTGACTATTCTCTACTGTGTTATTTGTATTGTTTAAATTAATGTCGTTTGCATCAGTAACATACAAAAGGATAATGAGGTGTACTGAGCTGAATAATCGCTAAATGAGGAGGATAACTAGCAGAGAGAGAGAGAGAGAGAGAGAGAGAGAGAGGAGGGAGGGGGAATGGAGACAGACAGATAGACAGTAAAAAGATAGAGTGAAGAAGTATCATTTGTATTTATAAGTGAAAATGTGCTGTAGACAAATCCTAGTTCCTGGTTCTCGATTTCTGGCGGTCATTTATAAAACAGTTGTCAGCATTAGCATAGGTTAGCCTGCGTGCCACGTAACAGGACGCATTCCGCAGTGAGGGAGAGAAGCCAAACATGCCCTAGTCTGATCGCAGGTTCCGGTTTCTCAAGAAAATAGATAAATAAATAAAGAGGGGGCTGTGTCTTGGCCCTCCCAGTTTTAACCCCTTCAGCCGGAGAATGTCTTTTGTTTTCCCTCTTGCTGCTCCCAGACAATATTTTTTAGGTCAGAGGAAGCGTCCGGTAGCGAATGAATAAATTAAAGAAAACTATATCTGACGCATAGAGTACAAGAGAAACAATCCTAACTAAACCAAATGTCTGGATATGGCCCCCCCAAAAAAAAGTGTCTGAGCTGAAGAGATCAACAGCACGTAAGATAGGAGGTTTAAATGAATGCCTGTTGACTATACGTAGATCATTGAGGCAGGCGATTAATATTTGTTAAGTTCCAGTCTCGTCCTAGAATACGGCAGAGAGAGAGAGAGAGAGAGAGTGGGGGGGGGAGTGAGTGTGAGAATTGGTATGAGACGAGGGCTGGGGGCATGAGGAAGAGAGGGAAGGGTGAGGATTGGTAAAGAAGGGAGTGAGGGAGGGACGAGAAAGGAAGGGTATGGATTGGTGAGGGGATGGAGGATGAGGATTAGTGAGGAACGAAGGACGAGGAAGGGAGAATGAGGATTAGTGAAAGGGAGGGAGGGAGAATAAGGAATGGTGAGGGAGTGTGGGAGGGAGGAAGGGATGAGGGAGGGAGGATAAGAAATGATGAGGGAGAGTAGGGAGAAAGGAGCGTGAGGAGTATAATGATGGAAGGATGAGCATGGGGTTGTGAATACTAGTGAGGAAGAGATGAGGAAGGCAGGAATAAGGATTGGTGAAGGAGGAAGGGAGGGAGGGAGGGAGGGAGGGAGGGAAGGGTGAGGACAGTAGGTGGGAGTTCTGGGAAGCATGACCGCCACGGAGCCAAGGTCAGGCAGGGTAAACAGTGCCACCACACCACCCCTCCCCCCTGTCACACCCGGACCATGACACTCACTCGCACCCCCTCCCCCTCCCCCCACCCCACACCCTTCCATGACACCCCCTCCCTCTCCCTGTCGCCCCCTCCACCTCCCTGTCACTTCCAACCCTCCCCCCCGCGTTGACATCCTTACTCATCCCCTTCCCTGGCCAACCTCTCCCCCCTCCCATACTCTTATTCCCTTCAGTCCTTCCTTCCATGGTACCCTCTACCCCTTACCCTCTCCCTCCCCGCCACCCCTCCCCTTCCTTCCTCTTCCTCCTCCCTGGCATTCCATACTTCTTCCCTTACTCTTCTCGGATCCCCCTACCCCTACCTTTCCATATCCATATTTCCCCCAGCTCTCCATCCCCTCCCTAGCACCCCTTCACTTCCTCCTTACCCTCCCTCCCCTCCTTCCCTCCTACTTTGCTTCCTCTCCTTACCTCCTACTCCCCATTTCTCTTTCTTTCCTTATGCCCTCTCTCCTCTTCTTCCTTCCTCCCCTCCCTCTTCCTGACTTGGGTGGAAGGGTAAGAGGAGTAAAGATAAGGGGTCGGGGTAGGAGGAAAATGGATTTGAGATGTGAGACACTGCGGGGCTGGGAAATGCAAGCTGGGGAATAGAGAGCTGGGACAGAGACACGAAGAGAATGTGGGAGAGGAGCCAGAGGGAGAACACCATCATCATTACCGTCATCATCATCATCACGTCATCACCATCGTCACTGTCATCATCATCATCATCATCAACATCATCATCACCATCGTCACTATCATCATCATCATCATCATCATTATCGCCAGCAGTATCATAACCCTGCGCTAAAAAAAAAGTGGGCAAGATCCACAAACAGTAAAGTGTAAGTAAAAAGCATGAGAGCAACAATGATAATGGCAAAAAAATGTGTGAGTAAAGATGAGCATAGAGTCAGGCTGATGTTGTGGCACCAAGGACAGTGACGGCCAGGGACAGGGGCACGGCACTGACTGGCACTCCCTCCACGGGTACAGGGCAGGGCAGTGACGGAGAGCGGCATGGAAGTAGCGAGTAGGGAGGTGGAGGGAAATAAGGAATAGAGAGATGGAGGAAAGTATAGAGAGACAGAGGGAAGTAAGGAGCACGAGATGGAGGGAAGTATGAAGGAGTAGAAGGAGGTGGGGAACAAGGAGGTAGATGAAAATAGGGAGCAGGAAAAGAGAGGGAAGTTGGAGAGCGGGGAGGTAAAGAAGAATGAGATGAAAATGTTAAGAGTTGAGCTGTAACAGATATGCGGTGTGA
>NC_137019.1:22005532-22018032 GCF_032717465.1 Coenobita brevimanus | reverse complement strand
GAGGGGAGGGAGGGAGGTAGAGGGAGGTTGGTGGTGGATGGATATAAAGAGGAAGGATAGAGGGTAGGCGGCGTGTATGGGATGAGGAAAAAGAGAAGAAGAGTGTTAGAAGGTGGCCACATCAAAAACTCCACACACCAAACTGAACCGTGCGCCATCCTCGTTGCACTGCAGCAAACATAGTGTATATCTATGCAGCTAATACTCTCCTTGAGTCTGGTTCATTGCCATTTCTAAGTTTAACTCTCTATATCATAGTTTCAAGATATTCTAGTCAAAAGTCAACTGCAGTATATTATCAGCCTCTTTATTATCGAGTTCAGTCCAAGACTGGTCCAGTACAGAACCTCACACACTGACAAAAACTGAATCGGCAAGGAGCAGATTGAATCTCAAACTGAATTACCGCGGCGTCGATTCAAACATCGACCTCGTATTTACGAGGCTGATGATAACTAGACATTGTGCATTAGTATTTTTAAACCTTAGGCAGCCTACAAGCATCATCATTTACTCACTGGATTTATTTTTGTTCACTTTCTGTGTATTCCATCTCATCATGACAAACAAGACATAAATGAAAGCAGTCACTCACTAAATAAAACAACGACGAAAAGACAGTCGTTTATGAATTCTAATGCCAAAGATGATAACAAACAATATCAATAAGGTTTGCTCAAAATAAAAACTGTAAGAGAAAGCAAGAAAAAGAAGCAAGAGGAAGGCTGCGGAAGGAGCAATGGGATTAGGTATGTGAGTAGGGCAACGAGAAGGGAAGAGTAGTATGATTGAAGAAAATGTAAAAAGAGAAAGAGAAAGAAAACAAGACGGCTGAAGTGGGGATGATGGGATGAGGAGGGTAGGGAAAGGAGTGAGGGGAATTTGAGAAGGTGGGAGAGGACAGAGTTTGTGTATGAAAGGACGAGGAGATGGGAAATGAGATAGTGTGAGTAAATAGAAAGGGTGATTGGGAAAAGAAGAAAATGTGGGACGGAAGGCAAGAAAAAGATGAGGATGGATTTCAGGATGAGTGGGAGTGGGATAGGCTAATAATAAATGAAAATTAATAACAGTCTGTGATGAAGGAAAGGCGAAAATAAAAAGGACGAATAGAAAAGGGGGAGAGAGAAGGAAGTAGGTAAATGGAGACGGGATAGAGGATATGGTAGGCAAGGTGGAGACACGAGTGGAGGGACTTTGGGATAGAAGGGGATATAGAGATAGAAGATAGACAGACAGACATATAGGTGGATAGATTGACAGAAAGGAAGACAGAAAGAAAGGCAAGCTAAAAGAAAGAAGGAAAGATAGATAGACTGATAGAATGAGACAGAGAAAATGAGATGGATAGATGAATAGATGAATGGATAGTTTGATGAATGAATGGATGGATGGATGGATGGGTAGACAGATAGGTAGATAGACAGGAAGACAGATAGATGGATGGATGGATGGATGGTTGGATGGATGGATGGATGGATGGATGGATAGGAAGATAGATAGATAGATAGATAGACAATTAGATAGATAGATGGATTGATAGATGGAAGAGAGATGGATGGGTGGATGGATTAATAAATAGATGATAGATAAGTACAGATAGATAGATAGATAGGTAGATAGACAGACAGATAGATCGACAGATAGGTAGATAAATAGACAGAATGAGAGACAGAAAGAAACAGATGAACACAGAAACATGGTATATACATACATACATACATACATACATACATACATACATGTATACGCACAACCTGTACATACATACATACAATCATACGTATTGTAATGTGTCCGACTTTAGGCATAGACTTCACAGCAAGTTCCCTAAGGGCCAGCAGTCCTCGTACGTACCACACATCTCCACATGCCACCACTTCAGAGCTAACACCCACTGTCCATACTGAATACATGCTAGGGCAGCCTCATACAGGACTGGTGTATTGGTATTGGCGGGGGTATTTTTATGACATGTCGGCGGGTCTTATAGTAGATCAGTGAAGTCTTTTTTTAATGAAACTCACATCCTTAAACTGTTCCCTGCCTCACACGTGGACACAGATGATATAACTAGACAAATGGTAAATCCCGGCTGGGGCAGGGAACAGTTTAAGGATTTGACTTTCATAAAAAGCAGACTTTCCAGATCTACCAGATGACCCGCCAACATGTCGTAAAAATACCCCCGCTAATACCAATACACCAGTCCTGTATAAGGCAGCCCTAGCATGTATTCAATATGGATGGTGGGTGTTAGCGCCGAAGAGGTGACATGAGGAGGTGTAGGAGGACTACTGGGCCTTGGGATAGGCCACTGCCCCCGAGAAATAGGCCCTGAAGCATTTGCCCAGAGTCAGACACGTAAAAAAAAAAAAAATAGACTGACAGACAGATAAGCAGACAGACAGATAAATAGATAGATAGGAAGATAGACAGATAGATTGACTGACTGATTGACTCATAAATAGCTAAAATGGTATAGACAGATAATAGATACATAGACTATCTATCTATCTATCTATCTATTGCCAGACGTCTCAATCCCGTTTGGGGTGGCCACAAACAAATCGCCTCCAAGTCGCCCTGTCCCCCGCCATTTCACTCCCCTGCTCCCAACTCACACCCCTCTCTCTCATATACCTCTCCACCCCATCCCTCCATCTCATCCTCGGCCTCCCCCTCCCTCTTCCCCCCTCCACCACACTCACATACACTCTCTTCGTCCGTCTTTCACCCTCCATCCTCTCCACATGGCCAAACCACCTCAGTGTGTTCCTCATAACGCTTCTTATCACATCCACATCCACACCACAACGCTCCTTTATATCCTCATTCGTCAGCCTGTCTCTCCACGTGACTCCACAGGCTCCTCTTAAATAACTCATTTCCACTGATCTCACTCTTGACTTGTGTCCTTCCAACAATGTCCAAGCTTCACTTCCGTACGTTAGAGTTGGTATCACAATACTGTCATGTAGTAACTTTTTCACTTCCATGCTCACTTCCCTGTTTCTTATCACTGCTTTCAAAGAACCAGCAACCTTTCTTCCCTGCTGTACCCTTTCAAGCACTTCACCCTCCAAACCTCCATCCTTACTCATCACGCTACCCAAGTACTTAAACGTACTCACATTTTCCAATTCCTCACCATCCAACCTCGCTGTACATTCACTAACTTCACCTCTCTCAAAGACCATCACTTTACTCTTTCCTACATTCACCTTTAGATTCCGTTTCTTACACACTCTCCCAAACTCATCCACCAAGCCTTGCAGCTCCCCTTCGTCTTTACTCAACAACACAGTATCATCTGCAAACAACAGTACGGGAGTTTCCAAACACTATCCTCTCTCACCAGGGCCACTCCAACATCCACTACCCTACCTTGTATCTCTTTTATTACCCCATCCATGTACAGATTGAACAACCATGGAGACATGACACATCCCTGTTTCAAACCAACTTTCAAAGAGAAAAATTCACTTAGTTCACCATCCACACGCACTGCAGCCTTCGCACCATCGTACATACTCTTCACAGCATTCAACAACTTCCCATCTACTCCATATATTCTTAACACTTTCCACAATCCTTGTCTATCCACCCTGTCATATGCTTTCTCCAAATCCATGAAAGCCGCATACAACTTCTTTCCCTTCTCTAGAAACTTTTCCACTAAAGATCTAAGAATGAATATCTGATCTACACAACCTCTTCCCTTCCTAAAGCCTCCCTGTTCTTCTCCAACTAATTTCTCTGTTCTTTCTCTAACTCTGTCTATAAGTATCCTACCATACACTTTTCCTATTATACTAAGAAGACAAATGCCCCTATGATTACCACACACTTCTTTTTCCCCTTTTCCTTTGTACAAGGGAATAATTATACCTGACTTCCAATCCTCTGGAACTCTACCTTCCTCCCAGGCCAATCTGCACATCTTCCACATCCATTCTGCTACTATCTCTCCCCCATGCTTCAGCATTTCACCACACACTCCATCAATTCCTGGGGCTTTCCCCGATTTAACTTTCTTCATTGCTTCCACAACTTCTATCCTACTGATTTCTTCCTGTCTTCTCACCTCCCTCCTCCCAGCCATTCCCCAGCCACTTATACTCGCATTACTTCCTTCCTCTACGTTCAATAATTCCTTAAAGTGTTCTCTCCATCTGCTCACTTTTTCTCCCTTCTTCACTAGTAATCTACCATTTTTATCTTTCACTCCCCTGCTAACTTCACTTCCACCCTGTCTTACTCTTTTCACTTCTCTCCAGAACATTTTCTTACAGTCCCTCCACTTTACACTCAAATTCCTTCCAAATTCCTCATCCACTCTCTTCTTACTCTCTCTTACTAATCTTTTCACATCTCTCTTTCTTTCCACATATAACTCTCTCTTCCGCCTCTCAACTTCTTCCACGCCCCTATTTCTTATCCATTCATTGTATGCTTTCTTCTTTTGTGCCACAGCCTGTTTCACCTCTTCAGTCCACCACACTGTTCCTTGCACCCCCCTCCGTCTTCTCTTCCTTCCACACACCACATCACATGCTGCACATATTTCTTCTGTAAATATCTTACACACACCTTCCACGTCTCCTATCTGCTCCAATTCATATTTGCCCAATCGTTCCTCCACTTCTCTCTTATACTCTGCCTTTTTCTCATCCTCTTGTAACCTTTCCACTCTCCTTGCAACTACTCCTTCCTCTCGTCTTTCCCTTCTTCTATTCCTCCATCTTACTTGCATTCTAATTCTGGCCACCACCAAGTAGTGGTCAGAAAGTCCACTCCCCCAACCTCTATACACTCTTGCATCCTTTACACATCTTCGCATCCTTTCATCCACACACACATAATCAATCATTGCCTTCCTTTCATTCAGTTCACCACCCACCCTTCTCATCACTCGCCATGTATACCTGTGGATCATTTTATGCCTGAAGAGGGTATTGGCTATCACCAACCCCCTCCCAGCACAAATGTCCACTAACGCACTCCCATTCTCATCTATCTCAGCAGGCACACCCCACTCACCAACTATTCCATCCACCTTCACATTCCCTACTGTACCATTCATATCACCGATCAAAAACACTCTCTCATTCCTTCCAAACTTTTCCCTGCACACTTCCACATTTGTCCAGAACTCTTCTCTCACTCTTCTAGCACGATCTTGCGTTGGCGCATACACACACACACACAATCGCCCACATTTGTATTCCAGCTTTCAACTTTACACACACAATCCTTGACCCAACTGATCCATACTGCCTTATGCTCCTCTTCCATCTTTTACTCACAACTATACATACTCCTTTCTTTGCCCTCTCATTCTCACCTACTCCTGCACATATACCCCATCCATACTCCCATTCTCTCACACTTTCTCCTCTTCATTTTGTTTCAGTTATTCCACATACATCCACTTTCGCACCCTCAAGCACCTGGACAATCTCTCTCTCTTTCACCTCATCATTCGCTCCTCTTACATTCCATGTACTCATTACCAAGTCCTTTGTCCGGTCCTGGGTCGTCATCGTTTGGTCAGTCCTTGTCCGAGGCTTCTTGTTTGTTTTTTTAGTTAGTTGTTTTCTGGGGAGGGGCACTAACCCTCCGCCAACCCTTTTAGTCGCCTTTTACGACAATAGATAGACAAATAGATAAATTGATTGACAGATAAAAGTGCGATAAGTAGAGCTTTGAATATAGGAAAGTACAAGAACATGGGAACATAACAAACAACAGGAGGATGGAGGTAAAGGACAAGAAGAAGTGAAAGAGAGAGTGTGTGCGAAGGGAAGGAGGGAGGAAAAGAGGAGAGGGGTAAGAGAGAGGAATGAAGAACGTAGAGAGGAAACAGGAAGAGGAATGTACTGAAATTGGAGATGTGGGAGATATATGAGAGATAATTAAGGTAAGAGGAATAAAGGGAGGGAAGGTGAGACGGTAGAGAGAAGGAGTGAAAAGAGGTAGACGAAGAAAAAATGGAAACGAACGAATGCTTGATATAAAAAAAAGACAATGGCAATTAATAGGGACGGAAAGAAATGCAATGATGAAAAGAAAAGGGAAAATGTAACTGAAAACGAAGCAAATAAAGGATAACAAAGAATGAGAGAGATAATAAAGGTGCTGAAAACTGGGGAAAGGAGAACTGATGGAGGGTGGCAGAGGTAGTGGTGGAAACAAAGAGGAAGGACGGTGTGATGGAAGAGGGATGGTGTTGTTGAAGAGTGTAGGGGAAGAGTGATAGGGATAGGTGTGGAGATGGGGAGTTAGGGATGGAGGTGGTGGAGACTGACAGAATGTGCAGGGAGAGGTGGAGAAGGAGGAAAAGGAGTGATAACTGAGGAGTGAGTGAGAAAGGGCGAATAGGCGAATAATTAAGACAAGGCACAAATCATCGCTTAGGTGAGGAAGTACACGGAGAGAGAGAGAGAGAGAGAGAGAGAGAGAGAGAGAGAGACGGGGGGGGAGGGAAGGGGGGAACTGGAAGACAAGAGTGATGGAAGTGAGAGGACAAGGATGAGAGGGCAGGGGTGATGGGGTGAGAGGGCAGGGGTGATGGGGTGAGAGGGCAGTGACGAGGGAGTGAGAGGACAGAGATGAGGAGTGAGAGGGCAGGGATGAGGGAGTGAGAGTGCAGGGATGAGGGAGTGAGAGTGCAAGGATGAGGGAGTGAGAGGACGGAGATGAGGAGTGAGAGGGCAGGGATGAGGGAGTGAGGGGGCAGGGATGAAGGAGTGAGAGGGCAGGGATGAAGGAGTGAGGGGGCAGGGATGAAGGAGTGAGGGGGCAGGGATGAAGGAGTAAAGAGGCAGGGATGAGGGAGTGAGGGGGCAGGGATGAAGGAGTAAGGGGGCAGGGATAAGGGAGTGAGAGGGCAGGGATAAAGGAGTGAGAGTGCAGGGATAAGGGAGTGAGAGTGCAGGGATAAGGGAGTGAGAGGGCAGGGATAAGGGAGTGAGGGGCAGGGATAAGGGAGTGAGAGGGCAGGGATTAGGGAGTGAGGGGGCAGGGATGAAGGAGTGAGGGGGCAGGGATGAAGGAGTGAGAGGGCAGGGATGAAGGAGTAAGGGGGCAGGGATGAAGGAGTGAGGGGGAAGGGATGAAGGAGTAAGAGGGCAGGGATGAGGGAGTGAGGGGGCAGGGATGAGGGGGTGAGAGGACAGGGATGAGGGATTGAGAGGACAGGGATGAGGGAGTGATAGGGCAGGGATGAGGGAGTGAGAGGACAGGGATGAGGGAGTGAGAGGGCAGGGATGAGGGAGTGAGTGGGCAGGGATGAGGGAGTGAGGGGGCAGGGATGAGGGAGTGAGAGGGCAGGGATGAGGGAGTGAGAGGACAGGGATGAGGGGGTGAGAGGACAGGGATGAGGGATTGAGAGGACAGGGGTGAGGGAGTGAGAGGGCAGGGATAAGTGAATGAGGGGGCAGGGATAAGGGAGTGAGAAAGCAGGGATGAGGGAGTGAGGGGCAGGGATACGGGAGTGAGGGGCCGGGATGAGGGAGTGAGAGAGCAGGGGTGAGGGAGTGAGAGGACAGGGATGAGGGAGTGAGACAGCAGGGATGAGGGAGTGAGAGGACAGGGATGAGGGAGTGAGACAGCAGGGATGAGGGAGTGAGAGGGCAGGGATGAGGGAGTGAGACAGCAGGGATGAGGGAGTGAGAGGACAGGGATGAGGGAGTGAGAGGGCAGGGGTGAAGGAGTGAGTGGGCAGGGATGAGGGAATGAGGGGGCAGGGATGAGGGAGTGAGAGGACAGGGATGAGGGAGTGATAGGGCAGGGATGAGGGAGTGAGTGGGCAGGGATGAGGGAGTGAGGGGGCAGGGGTGAGGGAGTGAGAGGGCAAGGATGAGAGAGTGAGGGGGCAGGGATGAGGGAGTGAGTGGGCAGGGATGAGGGAGTGAGAGGGCAGGGATGAGGGAGTGAGAGGGCAGGGATGAGGGAGTGAGGGGGCAGGGATGAGGGAGTGAGAGGGCAGGGATGAGGGAGTGAGGGGGCAGGGATGAGGGAGTGAGAGGGCAGGGATGAGGGAGTGAGAGGGCAGGGATGAGGGAGTGAGGGGGCAGGGATGAAGGAGTGAGAGAACAGGGGTGAGGGAGTGAGAGGACAGGGATGAAGTTGTGAGAGTGTAGGGATGAGGGAGTGGGAATGCAGGGATGAGGGAGTGGGAATGCAGGGATGAGGGAGTGAGAGTGCAGGGATAAAGGATTGAGAGGACAGGGGTGAGGGGGTGAGAGTGCAGGGATGAGGGACTGAGAGTGCAGGGATGAGGGAGTGAGAGGACAGGGGTGTGGGCAGGGGTGAAGCGGCAAGGGTGAGGGGGTGAGAGGGCAGGGGTGAGGGCAGGGGTGAGGGTGAGGGGTGAGGGGTGATGGTGGCACTAATCCCCCCAGCGTCAACAAACATGTAGTGCCGTGTAGTGCCAACCGCAGTCACAGCTTGGGTTACACTCCCTCACTCTTAACCCTTTCCCCCCACCGCCAGAACCATCTCCATTTTCCATTCACTTTCTCTCTCTCTCTCTCTCTCTCTCTCTCTCTCTCTCTCTCTCTCTCTCTCTCTCTCTCTCTCTCTCTCTCTCTCTCAGGCTTCTTATCTCTCTTGCCCATCCATTTTTTCTCTCGCTCCGCCCTCTCCTCCACTCCCTCTTTTATCCCTTCCTTCCCATTGTCATCCCATCTCCCTCCCCCGCCCACATCCTCTCCCTTCCCCCTTCTCTTTTCTCCTTTTCTCCCTCGCCGTTGCCTTTCCCTTCCTTTTTTTATCCCTCTTCTCCCTTGCTCACTCTCTTCCCTTCCTTTTCCTTCTGCTTCCCTACCTCACCCCTTTCTCTACCTCCCGTTGTTCTCCTTTCTCTCCATCGCCATCTTCCTTCCCTCCTTCCTCTCTCTTTTCTCTTTCTCTCCATCGTCCCCCTTCTTACCTCCCTCTTTTCTCCCTCATTGTTTTTATTGTCTCTTCCTCAGTCTTCTTCCTTTTAGCAGTTTTTCTTTTCTTTGCTGCAATAAACACATATTTTTAATCGACGTATCTCCGTTTTCTTTTTCTCATTCCCTCCTTTTCCTTCCTCTTTTATTCCTTTCAGTTAATGTTTCTCTGTCACTTTTTTTTTCCTCATTGTCCCTTTCTGCCTTTTCCTCCTCTCTTTAACCCCCTATTTTTTCTTCATCGTCCCTCCTTCAACTCTATTTTCTCTTCAGTTATCATTTTCTTTCCGTAATCTTCCTTTTTTGTCTTCTGTCCTACTTTTTTTTTTCTTTGATCTGCCTCACGCTGTCCCTCCTTTCCTCCTTCTCTCCCTCCTTTAACCCAAACCTTTATTCTTTATCTCATTGTCCTTCCCTCAGTCTTTCTCCCTTCTTTCTTATCCTCTTATTCCTTCCCAATGTCCCTCTGTTTTTCTTCTCTATTATCTCGATGTCCCTTCCTTCTCTCTCTCTCTCTCTCTCTCTCTCTCTCTCTCTCTCTCTCTCTCTCTGTCAGTTCCCTTCATTTAGTGTCTATCCATTAGGCTTTCCTTCCTCTCTCTTGTCTCTCTCTTATTCTCCTCTCCCCCCTTCTCCTTTATCTCTAACCTATTGTCTTCTTATTTTCTCTCCTTAATCTTCCTCCTTTCTTCATTCCTTCTCGTTGCCCCTCTTTCAGTCTTCCTCCTCTGCTTTGTTACTTTAATTCATCTCAGTGTCTCTCCCTCAGTCTTTATCTTTATCTCTTTTGCCTCTTCATGCCTTCTCATTATCTTTCTCTCAGTCTTTTTTTTTCTTTATTCCTTCTCACTGTCTCTCCATCAGTCATTCTCTGTCTTTTTTTTTTCTCTCTCTCATTTCCTTCACACTGTCTCTCATTCAGCTTTTATCTTCCTCTCTCTTTGCGTCTTTATTCTGTCTCATTGTCTCTCCCTAAGTCTCCCCCCTCTCTTTTGTCTCTTTATTCTTCCTCCGTATCTCTCCTTCAGACTTTATCTTTCTTTCCCTATGTCTCGCTGTTCCTTCCAATTTTCCCTCCCTTTTTCTCTTTCTCTCCTTTGTTGCTCCTTACTGTCTCTTCCTCCGTCTCTCTCCATGTCTCTTTACTTGTCTCGTTGCCTCTCCCTTCTATTCCTTTTTCTCTCTCTTGTCTCTTCCTTTATCTCAGTGTCTCTCCATCATTCTTTTCTTCTTCCCTTTTGACTCTTTCTTCCTCCGTCATTCCTTTGCTTCTTTCTTTATTCCTTAAGTGTTTTCCGTCCAGTTGTCTTTCCTTAGTCTTCCTTTTGCTCTTTCCTTTTCTCATCGTCTCTTCTTTAATTTTCTTCCTCCCATTCATGTCTTCATTTCTTCTCAATGTCTCTCTTTTGTCTCGCTCCTATCCCATTTTGTCTTCACCTTTCTCATTTTTCCTCCTTCAGTCTTACTTCTCTCTTTCACCCTGCATTCAATCTTTCTCTTTTTTCTTAATTCTAACCCAGTTTTTTTTTTTCTTTTTTTCATGATCCCGCGCTCCTCCTTCCTCCGCCCCCCCGCCGGTTTATCTCTCTCTCCTCCTCCTCCTCCTCCTCCTCCTCTTTTCCAATCTTTTTTTTTTTTTTTTGAGTCCTCAGCTTCTCATCCTCCTTCTTTTCCTTCCCTCCCTCATGTCCTTTATCCATTTCTTTCATCGTCGTTCCTCTCATTTTTTCCCATTCTTTATTTTTTTCATTTTCCCTGCTTTCACCTTCCTCCTTGTCTCATTCGCCCCTTTATTTCCTTCAGTTTCCTCTCCTTGATCTACTTCCTTCTTTCCTCTATCCCGTCATTCCTCCCATTATCTCGCCTTACTGCTCCCCCTTCCCTCTTCTCTCTCTTAATTTTCTCAACGTCTCTTCCTCACTTTTTCTCCTCTGTTTATCATTCATCCCAGGGCTCTCTTAGTCTTCCTCTTCCCTCTTTTTCTCTCTTCATTTTTCCCCTTGTTCCTCCCTCATTCCTCTCTCCCTAGTCCCTCTCCTTTGTATTTACCTCTTCATTCCTCCTGCACTTTACTCCCCCGTAATGTCTCTCTCAGTCTCCTCCACAATTTCCTCTGGCCATTCTTTAAGCCCTCAGTTTCTCTTCTTCCCTTTGTCCTTCCCTCTTTTGTTTCGTACCTGTTATTCTTCTGAGCTACTGTATCTCTTCTTTTTTCCAAGCGTTTTTTTCAGCTTGGTGCCATTCCTTTCTTTCCTCACCATTTCGCTTCAGATCTATACAGTTGTTGCTTGGATCAGTAGCGCAAGAGAGCTTTTATTTTATTTAGACCTTTAAATAATTATGGGGACAAACGTCAGACCATATAAACATGCAAATTTTGAAATCTTGTGTTTTTGCATGTTCGTTAATCATCACGGAAACTTGCACAGAAGCATGTCACTGCACTGTAACTTTCTGGAGACCATCTTACTTTCCCCTGAGAATGTTGGCAGTTTTTGTTCTCATCCTCATTTTCTCCTTTTTCCTCTTCATTTTCGTTTTTGTCTTCTTCAGTCTTCTTTTTGGTCTCTTTCATCCTTCATTTTTCTTAATGTCTCATAAATCTTCCTCTTTCTCCTTTGCCATCTCTTTTTTTTTTATTTCTCTCTCAGTCTTCTTATCTCTTCAGTTCTTCTCGCTGTTTCTCCTTCAGTCTTCCTCCTTCTCGCTTTATTCCTTCTCATTTTCTTTCCTCGAGTCCCCTTCCATCTCTCTTTATCCCTTTCATTGTCTCTTTTTGAGCCTTTCTCCTTCTCTTTTTCTTCCTTCTCAATGTCTCTCCGTCGCTCTTCCTCCTTTTCTCTTTATCTCTGCTCATTATCTCTCATAAGACTTTTATCTCTCTCTATTCCTTCTTTCTCAAGCCTTCATCATTCTCCTTTTATTCCTTCTCATTATATCTCATCAGTCTTCTTCTATCTCCCTTTTTTTTTTCATTTTCTCTCCTTCAGTCATCCTCCAGTCATTATTTTATACTCACTGTCTCTCCTTCAATCTTCCTCGTTTTTTTATCATCATTCTTTCTCATTGACTACCTCTCCCCTTTTCTTCCTCAGTCCTTCACCTGTTTTTCCTTCGTATTTTCTTTAGTCTTCCTTCTTCTCCCTCATGCCCCTTCCTCTTTTCTTTTCTCACCGTCCCTTTCTCAGTCTCATCTTTCCTTGAGTCTGTTCCTCATTCTGTGCCTTCTTCTCCTATCGTCCTTCTCTTTTAAACACCTCTCAGCATTTTTATACCTTTGTTTCTCTCTCTCTCTCTCTCTCTCTCTCTCTCTCTCTCTCTCTCTCTCTCTCTCTCTCTCTCTCTCTCTCTCTCTCTCTCTCTCTCTCTCCTAATAATCTTTCTGTGTCTGTTTCCCTTTGATCACTCTCTTCATATATTTCCTCTTGACTCTCCTCTTCCATGTTCCCATTTCTAGATTTGCCTCTTCCTCTTTCCCTCAAAATATCATCATTATTGTGACCATTTATATATTCTTCAATCTTGCTGTTATTCACCGATTTTATTCAATTTACACGA
>NC_137019.1:21985532-22003032 GCF_032717465.1 Coenobita brevimanus | reverse complement strand
GAAGGTAGGAACATGGGATTCGGCGCTGTTCTGAAAGTACATCGTTTGAAGAACCTAAGCCCATTTCATTTGTAGTCTCAGTCATTTGTATATAACAATATGCTTAACATGGATCAAACTGTCTCGAGGTAGCTCAGACAGGTTAAATTCGAGTCATCTTGGTCATTAGAGTCTATTTCTTCAATTCCAATGTGCTTCATATGGCTCGATTTGCTCGAACTGGCTCAGCTTAGTTCGCCTCGAATCGTCTTGCCCTCTGCTATCCAAGTAATTAATTTCAGGATGATAGATCACCTGTATACCGTACTCTTTTGAAAAGAAAATCCAAAGATTTTGCCTTGCACCTTAAGTAATAGACATGGAAATTTGAACAGATGATGGTGGTATTTGGCCCCCCAGTTATTGACCATATCCAACTGAAGCCTTAACCCGCTAGACCTCCAGCCCTTTTGGTTATTGGTGACCATCCTAAGTACCAAAAGATTTTCTGGGTTACGGGAAGTCATTTGGCTTGACATCTAGAGCAGAATCATCTTAAGGTAGCATTACATCGAGTGAATGAATGGTGGGCGCCCTTACCCTCTATTATAATATATGGGAAGAAAACATGAGATCGTTAACATATAGATGTGAAATATCTGGTAATGAAAATGAAGAGAGCTGATCAGTGGTAGACATAAGTTTGGTGGTTAGGAAGGAGTCTGTGGTGTCAGAGAATGTGTCAGTGGCAGACACAAATAATACTGAGCAATGGGTGAAAACATCTGAAAGCAGCAAGTACTGGTGAGGTATTAAACAAAGAGGATATATGCAGAAAAAATGCCAAAAAGCCTCAATGAGTGGAGGTGCAACAACGAGTGAAAGAAGGTTGTGATCATACCTCTGCACGAAAGTAAGGATGTTCCAAAACGAGTTCAATCATTTTCGTGGAATAAGTCTGTTTAGTACAGTTGGTAGGGTATATTAAACAGTAGCCATAGAATCTTAAGAGGGGTACGGCATTAGCTAATGACTGATGAAATGGGCTGGTTTCCGGAGTAATAGTGTATGTGTGGATCAAATTTCTCACAAAGCAGATAGTGGAAAAGCGCAGATGGAAAGGACTGTTACTTATTAAAGGAATTTGTGGATCTCGAATAAGCATAAGACACAATGAATAGGGAAAGGATTATGGTAGGTAGTACTCATGTATGGTGTGTAAATGTGCTGGACTGGTGAATATTGTTTTAATGGCAGAGGAGCATTTGTAGACTAAGAGTAATGTGTGTTTCAGTTAATAGTTCTTATCACTACTTACGTGAAACAAGGGTGGGTAATGTCGCCATGGCTGTTTGATATATATATGGACACAGTAATAAGACTGGCGGAAGGAAGAATAGTTTCGCTGACATGAGTGAAGTTTGTCATGCATGGTAAGGGGTAAAATATTTCAGATTTGATGTATGTAGACGAAGTTTGTGATTTGCTAACAGCGAATGGAATCTTTGAACACAGCACTGCATGGATAAGGACTTTGTGTAATAGTTTGGTGTGGAATGGTGTGTGGTGTGGTGTAGTGTGGGGTGGGGTGGGATTGGGTGGTGCAGGAGGGGACAGTGTAGCGTAGGGTGGAACGTGGTGGGGTGGAGTGGTGCTTGGTGGTGTGGTGTGGTGTGGGGTGATGGTGGTGTAGCGTGGGATGATGGGGTGTGGTGTTGGCTGGGATAGGGTGGTGTAGTGTAGGGTGTGGTGTGATGGTGTGGTGCGGTATGGTGTGGGGTGGGGTGGGATGATGTCGTGTGGTGTGGTTGGTGCAATGTGGTGTGGTGTCGAGTGATCTGGTATAGTGTAATGTGTTGTGTGGGGTGGAGTGACTTGGTTTGGTGTGGTGTGGTGTATGGTGGGGTATTTTGGTGTGGTGTGGTGTGTTGTTGCGTGGGGTGGGGCGATGTGGTGTTGTGTGGGGTGGAATGGTGTCGTGTTGGGTGTGGTGGTGTTGTGTGGTGTGGTTTGGTGAGGAGTGGGGTGATGTGGTGCAGCATGGTGTGGGATGGGGTGGGACGGTTTGGTGTTGTGTGGAGTGGTTTGGTGTAGCGTGGCGTAGCGTGATGTGGTGTGGTGTGGTGTGGTATGGTGTGATGTGGTGTTGAGTTGAGAGGGGTTGGGTAGGGTGTGGTGGTGTATTGTGGTGTGGTGTGGTATGGCGTTGTGCGGTGTTGTGTGGAGTGGGATTGGGTAATATGTGGTGGTGTGTTGTGGTTGTGAGGTGAGGTGGTGTGATGTGCTGTGATGTGATGTGGCGTCATGTGGTGTCGAGTGGTGTAGTGTGAGGTGGTGTAATGTGAGGTGGTGTGAGGTTCGATGGTGTGGTGTGGTTTGGTGTGGTGTGATGAGGGTGGGGTTGTGTGGTGTGGTGTGGTGATGTGAGGTGGTGTGGGGTTAGATGATGTGGTGTGGTTTGGTGTGGTGTGGTGAGCATGGGGTTGTGTGGTGTGGTGTGGTGATGTTGGGTGGGGTGCAGTAGTGTAGAGTGCAGTGTGGTGGTGATGTGGTGGTGTGGTGTGGGGTGGGGGAGGCAGCATCATCTCGCCTCATCTCATCTTAGTGGCTCTCACGCTGACAACCCTCCACACTTAGTTCTCTTCCTCTTCCTTCCTCCTTTTTCGTCGCTTGGTTCTCTCCACCTCCCTTCCTTCATTTCTTACTGTTCCCTTCTCTTCTCTCTCTCTCTTCGTCTTTCTTCCTCCTTTTTTTTCTCGTATTACATTTTGTTTTTTCTTTCTCCTGTTTTCCTTTCGTTTATTCTCTTTCACTTTATTCCTTATCCTCTTTTCAATGTACCTTATATTTTTCCCTCTTTATCCCCGCCTGTTTTTCCTCTTCCTCTTTTTTTATATCTTTTTCCCATCTGTTTTTATCTTTTCTCTTCATTGTTGTCTTCCACGATCTCATGGTTTTTCTGCCTTCCTCCTCATTGACTTACTCTCTTCTCCTGCTCCTCTCTCTCTCCTCCTCCTCCTCCTCCACACTTGTTCTATATATATCTTTAAGTTTCCACACCATATTGTGGACATCTACTCTAGCTAACCAGATTTCTTCCTCTTCTTTCTTTCCTTTTCTTTCTTTCTTTCTTTCAAACATTCTTCAGTTCGGTGTCATTCTCTCATTTCTTCACCACTCCACTTCAGCCTGGTACATTTTTACCTTGGGTAAATACCCCCAGACACTTTTTTTTCTTGCGGCCTTGTAAAGGAATTAATGGGATAAAATGCCAAGCTACACAAACATACAAAGTTTGGGTTACCATGTTCTTTTATGTTCATTAATCATAACAGCAATTTTCACAGAAGGATATCAGTGTAGTGTAGTTGTATGGAGACCATCCTGCATTGCTTTGAGAAGATTGGCAATCTTTTTTTTTCCTTTTACCTCCTCTCTTTTCTTTATTCTACACCTCCTTGTTTTTTTCATTTTCTCCTCCTCCCTTCTCCTTCCTCCTCAGCTTCCCCTTTCTTCATAATTTCTTCTGTCGCTCTCAGTCATCGTCTATTTTCTTATTTTCACCTCCTCATTCATTCATCTTCTCTTCTCTATCCTTTCCTATATATTTTTTGTCTTTCTTTTTTCTCATTTCCCCCCTCTTGTTTTCTATTTTCTCTTTCCGTCTCACTTTCTTCTTATAATTTCAGGATGAAAAGGATCTAGGAGGACTTCAGTGCCTATACAGCAGTGCATTAGTGTGCGTTGTAGGGTAAACAAGGGTTTTGGATTTTGTCTAGAAGTTTGAGCAAAAGGACATGTAATAATTTTGCACACGAGTATGTGTCTTAGTTTCGTCAGACCAAATATGAACTAGACAATGCAGTTCTATTCACCTTGATATAAAATGGATAAATGTTCCCTTGAGGTTGTTTAAGGAACAATGACGAAGCTGAAGCGTGGTATCTGAAATGTACTTTATCAGGATGGACTCAAACATCTGAATTTGCACACACCGAAGAGAAGAAGAGTAAAGGGTAACAAAAAAATAAATAAAAGTTGAATGGGTGAAGGGAATATAGTAAGATATCAGTATGGTGTTGAATCTGCCAATACAGAACGTAAAGAAGCGGATTTAAATAAGAAAAGTTTAAACTTACAGACGAGAACTAGGAAAGAATTGATGTGGTAATAAGAGAAGTGGATGAATTGCTGCATCGTATCTACCAGCCTTGTTGAAAGCTTGAAGAATTAACCTGATAAATATACGAGTAACTAATTTTGAGTTTTGGGTCTAAGGGGTGCCTCTGGTCAAATTATGGTGATAATATCTGAAATCCTTTCTCGCTGATTACGTATGGCAATAAAACCCTGATTACTGATTATGCATTCGATACGGTTTTGCCCTGAACGAAGTCATAGAGTATGTATGCATGTATGTAGTATGTATGTATGTGTGTATGCATGTATGGATGGATGGATGGACGGATGGATGGATGGATGGATGTACTGTAGGGGCCGGCTTGCACACGGCTGACTTGGGCGGGCAGTTCTGCAGTGCAAGTATCATCCATGTTATGCTGGTGCCGAGAAACACCACAGCCACCCACTGGAATAGTAAACGTCTTCCCCCCAGTGACTCACGTGCAGTACGCATGACTGGTGTAAGAGATTTAAGCTGTTACTACTTGGAGATGGACGCAAAAAATAGGTTTTATGCGTGTATATGTATGTGTATGTGTATGCAAGTAGACTTATGTGTATGGTACATGGGATAAGAGATCGAAGTGCCAAAGCAGGGAGTGAGCATATTATTAACCGGCAAGAAGCAAACTTAGGTTATGTTGCTGTTGTGTTCGGTAAGATTAGATTAGATTATACTGTAGTATAGATGAGTAAGATGTTTTGCGTAATGGTTAGTTGGCAAAAACCAGCTTTGTGGTGACCATATTGTATTAGTTTTTCTATTTCGTTTTTTTTATTCTTCATTTCGTCCGAACACCTTAGCTTGATTCCATTCCTTCATTTCTTCACCAGCTCACTTCAGATCTGATGCAACTGTTTATTCTTGCAATATCCCCAGATATTTTCGATTTAGATGTTTTAAAGCGTTTTATGTAGTCAAGGGCCAAGGTGTACCCGCACACATGTTTTGATATCCTGTTCCCTTGTATGTTCATTACTCATCATGCCAATTTGCAGAGAAGTATTATTATTTTCTTTTATGATGGTGTACCCTACCTATGCAGAGACAGTCCTGCATTCCGTTCACAGTGGTGGCAGTCTGTAACTTCTCTTTGCCTTCTCTTCCCTCTTTCTCCTCTTCCTCATTCGTTCCTCCTCATTCGTCTTATTCCTCCGTCCTCCTTTTACTCATCCTCATTCCACTCTTCCTCCTCCTCCTCCTCCTCCTCCTCCTTCATCACATCTCTTCCTTGGATGTACTTTTTCTCCCTGTGATTTCTCATCGCCTTATCTCCGCTGTCCCTTATTTCATTCTCTCTCTCTCTCTCTCTCTCTCTCTCTCTCTCTCTCTCTCTCTCTCTCTCTCTCTCTCTCTCTACCTACCTACCTACCTACTTACCTACCTATTAATGTGTGTGTGTGTGTGTGTGTGTGTGTGTGTGTGTGTGTGTGTGTGTGTGTTACCATTCCTTTTCTTTTCCACTCTTTCATTTCCTTGCTTTTTTTCTCTATATTTCACCTTTTTGTCTTCTTTTCTCGTACTTGTTTTTTTATTTCTCCTTCTCCCCCCTCCCCTCTTCTCCTCCTCCTCCCCCTTCTCCTCCTCCTCCTCCTCCTCCTCCTCCTCCCCCTCCTCCTTTTCCTCCTCCTCCTCCTCCTCCTTTTCCTCCTCCTCCTCCCCCTCCTCCTTTTCCTCCTCCTCCTCCTCCTCCTTTTCCTCCTCCTCCTCCCCCTCCTCCTTTTCCTCCTCCTCCTCCTCCTCTCCCCCCACACACAGCTGGTGGCCACAACAAAGGCGTAACCCACAACTTCATTCATACTATTCCCTCTTTTTACGCCCCCGGGTAAGAGAGACAGAGAGAGACGGGGATAAAGAGAGGGTGACAAGGGAATGTAGAGAGAGAGACGACAGGGAGGAAGGCAGCAAGATTAGAGAGGATGATAAAGGGAAGGAGGGGGGGAGGGAAGGGCGAAGAAATAGACAGGGTGAAAGAAACTGGAGAATGAGTAGCAAAGTGGTAGATATATGAATAGATAATGGATGTGTAAATAGATCGATATTGACAACAACAAAAACAGAAATGCATCCATCCGTCTGTCCATTCATACACACATGCTGTACATAGAGAGAGAGAGAGAGAGAGAGAGAGAGAGAGAGAGAGAGAGAGAGATGAGTGACAAGAGTGGGAGAGATGGAGGGTAGATAGACGCATGGGTGGCAGACTCGAAGCATGGGAGAGTATAAACACTGAATATACACGACAGAATATACACTAAATATACAGTGACGGGACAAAAGCAATCCACTGAGCTCCTTCAATGCCGTGACGTCATTTGCATCTTATTTCTATTGCCAGAGATGATTTTAGGCAATTTAATGAAGACTTGTAGGAGTAAAAAGGTTTGTTAAGAGCATAAATTCAACAACTTAAGTGCCAAAAGTGTCCCCTAAGCTGAATAAAATCGACTAACGACAGCAGGAATATAATGAAGGCGTCACCGAACTTAGGGGGTTAAGGATAAGAAGGATTAGATTCGTATTAACTGTATGAGACACTCATGAAAAGAGGAAAAAATGTATGTGTTTCACGCTTTCACGGTTTCTATCTCTTTTTCATAATTTTCAGTGCTTTTCTCATTACCATTCTGTTATCGTTATCTCCGTTTCATTCTTCTTTCCTTTCTCCCTTCTCATTGTCATCTCTCCCTGTGTCGCCTCCTAACCCTCCCTCCTTTCCTCGTTCTCATCTTTCTCTCCCTTCTCTCCCTCTCAGTTCTCCCGCATTTTCCTCACGGGAGTTCAAGGGAGCGCAAAGAGGGGAAAGCAACACCGATCCACCCAGAGCTTTTTGTTACTGAATAAACTATAACTATTTTACTTACTGCATCGCTCACAGATAAGGACAGCTAGAAGGGTAACGTGATGGCGGTGGTGGGAATAAAGTATGACAGATCCAAGGCACAGGCAGTGAAACAGACGAATGGTAGAAGACAGTGCGTGGAGTAAGTTTAATTATTACGTTGATGCGGACATGTGTCAGTTTCCGAGCGTTCACCCCACAAACTCAGAGACAGTCAAGGGATTCGAACTCAAGACAGAGCGTCCTCCGAATATGAGGCCAGTACAAAACAGACTGAGCCACCACATCGTCCTGGATAGCTAAGCAAGAAGGTATCCCCAGCAAGGTCCTTCAGCCAAACCCGGTAGGAAAGATGACCACCATCACCATCACCATCAGCACCACCACCATCAGCATCACCACCACCACCACCACCACCATCACCACCACCACCGTGCAGTACAGAAGGCGCTGTCATAGGAGTTCCTTGCTTTTTGTTTTTCTCCTTATACCACCCGTCCTTTTTTCATTTCTTACTTCTTAATCGTTCTTTCTGCTCTTATTCAGTATCTTCTCTCTCTCTCTCTCTCTCTCTCTCTCTCTCTCTCTCTCTCTCTCTCTCTCTCTCTCTCTCCTCCCCTCTGCTGTACCTGTCAGTCATACCTGCTAAATGAGGATATATTTCTTGGCTTCCTTACTGAGAAACCTCCCCTTTATCCCTCTCCTCCTCCCCTTCCCTTCCCTTCTCTCTCTCTCTCTCTCTCTCTCTCTCTCTCTCTCTCTCTCTCTCTCTCTCTCTCTATATATATATATATATATATATATATATATATATATATATATATATATATATATATATATATACAGTATGTGTGTGTGTGTGTGTGTGTGTGTGTGTGTGTGTGTGTGTGTGTGTGTGTGTGTGTGTGTGTGTGTGTGTGTGTGTGTGTGTGTGTGTGTGTGTGTGTGTGTGTCTGTCTGTCTGTCTGTCTGTCTGTCTGTCGTCTGTCTGTCTGTCTGTCTGTCTGTTTGTCTGTCGTCTGTCTGTCTGTCTGTCTGTCTGTGTTTGTGTCAGTGTCTGTGTGTGTGTGTCTGTGTCTGTGTGTGTGCTTGTCATTGACGCATTACACCTAATTATCCATCTCTATATGTGATGAAGAGATCCAGAAAATACACTCTTTGATCCTGACCTGAGGACACATCAGAGGTGAGAGGAATTCCCAGGCACTGTCTCCTTCCCTTTCCCTGGTGTATGAGGATTGAGGCTATTTATATTACAGATGCTGGGTAGTAAGAACAACTCAGCTCAGTCAACATACAGAGGATAGGTGTCCAGCCCCTTGCCTCTGCGAACTGACCTTCGTAGTGGTCATTTACCATAACAGGGAATATGGAGGCAGTATTGCATCTCCGCTAATTTGTGTGTGTCAGAATATACATTGTTGTTATTGCTGTGGCCCCTGGCTTATTTGGACGTGACCCCGATGGACTGCAGGCTGAAGTCGCCATTCTGCAGTCCACCAGTCTTAGGAGCTGAGGGACAATTGTATAACCGGGCTGCTCAGTTGTGGCAGTGCCACTGCGTGAAGGCGTTCCTTTCCACCACTGGAATACACACAGTATTATTTATGGCATATTCTATAAATATCTTTCGCGTCTAGGACAATACAAGGAACATCTGTGAAACAGAAGATGATAGTAGTAGTAATAGTAGTAGTAGAAGAAGATGGAGAAGACAGTGGTATGGTGCAGGTTTTGGTTATCTGGCTGTTGCTAACATGCGTTCGTGTGCGAGCGTCCAACCCAAAAACTCAGTGGCAGTCAGTGGGACTCGAATTTACTACAAAGCAATCCCCAAGCGTGAGGCCAGTACCATACCGACCGAGCCAGCGAGTCACTAAATTCTCTCTCTGTTTTTTCCTCTTCCTCCCTCCAACCCCCCCACCCACCACCACCACTGTCTCCCTCCATTATTATTATTCTCCGCCCTTTTTTCCATGTCATTTTTTCCTCAGCGACTTTTTCCGCCGCCTGACCTTGCACGTGTCAACTGACCCACTTGACCTGGGGTTATCTGGCGGGAGAGGAGGGGTTATGGGTAGGACAAGGGGATAGTGAGGAAGGCAGAGTGATGAAAGGGGAAGACAGGGAGGGTGGAAAAGGAGAAAAGGAGACGAAAAGTATGGATGATTATCTGGTATCATACCCACCTCTCCTCGTACCTTCCATAATGTAAGGAAATAAAGGACATGGCGAAAATATTGAAATGAAAGGATTAGGTTTGCGTCATATTCCACTGCCTTTAGGTTAGGTCGGTTAGGCTGCGTTTAAGTGGTTCATCTCTCCACTTGTTAAGACTCAGTGGATGTGGCCCTTGTAAGTCCGAGGATCACCGAAAAGAGAAGGGATAATCCGCCTAACTCAGACTAACTACCCTAGCCTAACCGTAATGCAGTGTACTAACTATTCAAACCCATATATACCACCATGTCACCTATTTTCTCTTGGTATGTCTATTGATCTCCGCCTTCGTCCGTGGAGAGATGGCGATGTTATGCTTCCTCAGATAAAGGGCGAGGAAAAGAGGAGGAAATACAGAAGGGAGAGGAGGTGGAGAGGGAAAAAACAGAGAAGAATGAAGAGAGATGAAGAAGGGAAGGAAATAGGAACAACTTGTGACGGGAGGGAAAGGGGAGGAGTAAAAGAACAAGAAAAATGACTGACGAAGGAAGGAGGAAAGCAGAGTATGGGGAAGGTAAATGACTGATGAGGCAGTGAACGAAAGAAAATGAGAAGCTAGACGGTAAGCAGTGAGAAACGTGATACATGGGAGGTAACTGAGAAATGAAGAAAAAAGAAGCTTGAAAGAGACAAGGAAATAAAAAAGAAGGAATGCGGGGAGGAGATATGAGTGGGGGAAAAGGAAGAGAAACAGAAAGTGAAGCGAAATAGGCAGCAAGGACAAGAGAGAGAGAGAGAGAGAGAGAGAGAGAGAGAGAGAGAGGTAAGGTGGTTAGGTGCAGGGGAATAGGTTATCAAAGCTTACGAGGGGAGAAGAGAGAAAGCTGGTGGTGCAGACGGCTGAAAGAGGAAGGAGGAATGTAAGGTGAGATATATGAAGAGAAATGTGATGAAGAACGGGTGGAGTGAAAGAGATGCAATGACGAACGAGAAGAAGGAAATGAATAGAAGGTATGATGAAAGTTCAGAAAGAGAGGGAGGAAATGACGATTGAATGAAATGTGATGGAAGTGAGAATGGGAAACTATGAGAGAGGAAGAGTGATGGGGACTGAAAGCTGAGAAAGAGAGAGAGAGAGAGAGATTGAAGGGAGACAAGAGAGGGTGACTGAGACAGGCAGGTGAGCGAGTAAGAAAAAAAACGAGAACCAGAGAGAGAGAGAGAGAGAGCGAAATATCTGCTTTATTATGTGTCACGTGCCTTAATCAGCTGTGTGGATGAAGTCTGGTTTGACACTAAGAGGCAGTGTATACGTACTTACGGGAATGGCTCAGTGGCTGCAATGATCAAGTAGCACCGAATACCTGACAGTGAAAAATAAAACTATTACATTTATATCTGCTTCCAGAGTGCAGAGTTTACCTACTTGCACAATAGTTTTTGCACCATGTCACCTTCTAAAATTCATGATAGTCTCTGCGCACCTGCTGTCACTGTATCTTTGAGTTACTTCATCTTTTCTCAGTACGGGTCTTGATGTACAGTTCTATAAGTGCATTGTTCTGTTGCAAACTCTTCATCTAATTTTACCAACTGCAGTTACTAAAAGTTCAGAGAAATGCTGCTACTTATAACACGGGCTGATGTTAGTTTTTTGCTGTGTGTGTGTGTGTGTGTGTGTGTGTGTGTGTGTGTGTGTGTGTGTGTGTGTGTGTGTGTGTGTGTGTGTGTGTGTGTGTGTGTGTGTGTGTGTGTGTGTGTGTGTGTGTGTGTGTGTGAGCAAAGTAACTCATTATCCTATTTGAACCAAACATGGTGGAAGAAATGAGGGGTTTCTCAAGATCTGACCTATTATTTTCCAGAACAACAGAACAAAGGTTAAGGTTCTATTTCAAAGTCATTTTAAAAAGTTCTAGTCCGACTTAAACAAAATCTGGAGAATAACCGAGGCCAAGGAAAAAACGAATATTTTTATTTTCAAGATCAGTTACATGACAAAGTTTCAATATCACATGGCAGATCAGTATAAACAATACTGATCCAATTTAGACCAAACTTGGTGGAAAGGTTGTGGATAAGACAAGAACAGAGTGATTCGATTTGAAGAACAATCAGGCTAAGTTCAAGGACACAGTACAAGGTCAAAGTTTGTGTGAACAAAATAACTAACACAGTTTTGATCTGATTTAGATCAAGCTGGGTGGAAGTGTTGGGGGTCAGGTAAAGGATTGATCTACTGCTTTTGAGAACAGTAGATCAAAGGTGAAGGTCACAGGCTAAGGTCAACCTAAACAGTTCTACACGTGGTAGATGGATGGAAGAATGAAGCAGATTCGATTTGAGAACAATGGGTCGAGGGTTACAGTGGCAAAGCAAAGTAAAATATTTGGCCCGTACAGCAACTGTAGGTGTCGGATGTTGCACTCTGAGTGCTCCTTATTAAAATTAATATTTTATTTTATTTATTAATCATTCATTTATGTGTGCCTGCTACAGAATCCTCAGAGTGCACAGAGACTGGTGGACGAGGTCTCATTCAACTGCGTCTTTCAAGATAGGGCCATCGTGCAGCGGATTTCTATCAGGTAGTGAAAGGCCAGGGTGGACAGTGTACTTGTACCTGACATTTGACACAATTGTACTGAAAATATAGCTTAAGACAGTAAGGCAGTTTTGGACAGCAATTAACTTATCACAGTGAAAATACCAATTTCAGAAATAATTACCTAGTGAAGTGGTGTGTGTGTGTGTGTGTGTGTGTGTGTGTGTGTGTGTGTGTGTGTGTGTGTGTGTGTGTGTGTGTGTGTGTGTGTGTGTGTGTGTGTGTGTGTGTCTGTCTGTCTGTCTGTCTGTCTGTCTGTCTGTGTGTGTGTGTGTGTGTGTGTGTGTGTGTGTGTGTGTGTGTGTGTGTGTATGCGGTACAGTTCTATTTACGTCAATATTTCAGCCTGGGTCCCCACATATGCAAAAATATGTATACGATATTTTCATTAAAAAAAAAAAAAAAAAAAAAAATGATACAGTTACCGTATATAAAGTACAAGCAGTGGTTCAAGTACCTTTAAACACAAGCAGCTGGTTCAGATAAGCAAACAGCAACATGTGGTTCAAATATGTAAACAAAGACACGTGGTTTGGATTTAAAAACCAGTTGTATTTATAAACTCTCTCAAGACTGCTTGTACATACGTTTTTCTTCACTCGTACAGTCTCTATACGCTTCACAACCACACAAGGATGAATTTTACAGTGACTAAATACAAAAAGTAACCCAATCTGACTCAATAGTAAACTGTTGGGATCCTTTACAATTACGGCCCCTGGACAAGCAGTTTTTATAATACACAAAGACAAGCAATTCACTCGTATGGAGACAAAAATTTTATATAGAACTGTAAATTAAAAATGAAGGCGTGATACCCAAATATATTAACCATCGATTCTCTCCCGATTTAGATTTTTTTTAATACAAGGCAAGACTAAAGTAGAATCCTTTCCTCTCTTGCTCCCTCTGCAAACACAGATCTTAATTACGAGGCGAGAATTATCATGAACTAATCTTGTTTTGCAGGAAGAACAAGGAAAGGAGAACAGAAACTTCGCATGCCTCTTGTTCTTCCTACAAATTAAAATCTATCACAAAGAAAGAAAAAGAAATGGCTGTAAGTTCGCTGTATTTACGCTAACCTGACGAAAATCCATAACCCTTTTCAGTTCGGTTAATGGCCAAGTATAGTTAGATTAGAGGGTTGATTTCACTGCTATTTAAGGTGACTGTTACCTACTTCATAATTAAGGCTCACTGAATGTCATTTAACTTCGATTTAACATTCAAATTAAAAGAGTGGCGAAGTCCCGTCAGGTGAAAACAAATTGGCTATAGTGAATCTAGATTTTGCTATGTAAACAAACGCAGGTGAATGAAGCAGGTAAACAGACACGTAATAAAAACACAGTCCCAGGTGGTTCAGAGAAAGAAAAAAAAACACGTTATATAGATATGCAAGTTAAACCACGTGAATCAGTAATGTAAACAAACACACGTGGGTGAAATACGTAAAGGAACACATGTGGTGGTGCGTGGGTGTGACTGGGAGGGGCGGCTGCTGACAACCAGTGAGGTGCCAGTCTTCTTGATTCACTGTTAAATTGCCATTCCTGAGTGATGAGTGCTCAGGCTTGTGTGTGTGTGTGTGTGTGTGTGTGTGTGTGTGTGTGTGTGTGTGTGTGTGTGTGTGTGTGTGTGTGTGTGTGTGTGTGTGTGTGTGTGTGTGTGTGTGTGTGTGGCCACGTGTCCAGCGCTACTGTTGACCTCAGGGTTATCTCGTTATTATGGTCATTAACTCAGTGACCCCCCCTCCTGTGATTACACCCCTCCCCCCTACCCTGCCCCTCCCCTTCTTCCCCCCTGCTCACCCCTAATGCTGTTCTTCCTGTTCCTCCTCTTTTCAAATCCCTTCCTTCCCTCCTTGAACCTTTCACTGCGAGAGATCTTTCCTAAGTCAATTCAAATCGTCTGGAAGTGGCAAAAATAAACTAACAATAATAATAATAATAATAATAATAATAATAATAATAATGATAATGATGATGATGATGGTGATGATGATGATGATTATGATGGTGATAGTAGAAAAAAAAAATAATAATGATAATAATATGACGAGCCTTCCCAGAGTTGCATTAAATTGCATATCTCTCGAAGGCAAAAAAATTAAAGCTGTCACCGGTATTCGCCTCCCATGCATCCCTTCAACCCTCACCTTCCCTTTGTCACCTCCCCTCCCCTCCCCTCCCCTTACTTCCCCTTCCTCCCCTCCCTCCCAGCCAGTCCATTTCCTCCCATTCCTCCTCCACTCCCCTCCATTTCCTCCTTCCTCACCTTCACTCCCACTTTTGGAATCGATCTACTCTCTGACTGGTAAGAAATAGTCAGGATGGCCGTCTTGGTGGTGATATTAGTAGTAATAGTAGTTGTTGTTGTAGTAATAGTAGTAGTAGTAGTAGTAGTAGTAGCAGAAGTAGCAGTAGTGTGATTATCCCAGTTATTATTATGTTTTTTGTTTTGTACAGAAACAGTCGAATTTTGGAAATGATGCTTAAGTTTTTGCCACTCTCTCCCTTTTCACCTTTTGATTTTCGTCTGTCCCCTTCTTCCTTTCCTTTCCTTCTAGTTACTTCCCTTCCTTTCTCTTCCCTCCCTCATATTCTCCCTCACTTGTCCTCCCTTTTTCTTTTATCTACCTCTCCTCTTCACTCCCTTTTCCATTCCTCTTCTATTCCTCCTCTCTCTTTTTACTGTTGCTTTTCTCTTTTCTTTTTCCTCTCTTCTCTCCTGTCTTCTCTCTCTCTCTCTCTCTCTCTCTCTCTCTCTCTCTCTCCATTTATAAATAGATTCATGCTTACATACATACAAAGATACAAACATACATACATAAATACATACATACATACAAACATACATACATTTCAAACATACATTCATACACATACATACATACATACACACATATAAACATACAAAAACACTTCTCTTACGCTTTTTCCAGTTGTGTTTTCCTCCCTTCCCCTTCCTTTTCACCCTATTTCTCTCTCCTCTCTCTCACCCTTTCTCTCACTATCTTTATTTTTCATTACCAGTATATATCTCTATCTTTCCCCTTCGTCTCCCCTCATTCTCCCTTTTCTCTAGTCTTCCCCTCACTTTGTCTATTTCTTCCTCTTTTTCTCTCTTTTTTTTTTTCTTCTCCCTTCTTTCTCGCCCTCTCCTCCACTCCAGCTCCTCCCTTTCCTCGTCTTCTCCTCTGTCTTTCTCCCTTTCCTCCTGTTTTCTCTTCCCTTGCTCCCTATCCTTCTCTCCTTAACTCTTTTTCCCTATCCTCTCTTCTCAACTCCTTCTCCCCCTCCTCTTCTCCCTCTTCTTTCTACGTTTCGTACTCTTCTTTACTCTTTCTTCCTCTCATCTTCTTCCTTTCCTTTCTTATTTTCCTTTCCCCCCCTTTATTCCTCTCCTATTTGCTTCTTTCTTTCTCCCTTTCCTCCAGTTCTCCCCTCCCTTTCTCCTTCCCTCACCCTCCCTTTCCTTCTATTCTCCCCTTTCTTTTTTATCTTTTCCACCTCTTCTTTCCTCTCTTTCACCTATTCTCCCTTTTCTAAATCTTTCTCCCTTGCCGTCCATTTTCTTTCTTCTTTTCCTCCTCTTCTCCCCTCTCTTTTCTCCCCTCAATTTCTCCCTTCCCTCCCCTTCTCCCCTCTCTCCCTCTTCTCCCTCATCTGCAAGTCCAGTTTTTGCCGCTTAGTTTAATAGGTCATCAAGATAATTCACGCCATTGCCTTATCATGTTCGAGAGTGCCTAGGGACCACTCACATATTTCCTGCAAGTGTGTGTGTGTGTGTGTGTGTGTGTGTGTGTGTGTGTGTGAGAGAGAGAGAGAGAGAGAGAGAGAGAGAGAGAGTATAGACCAACGTCAGCATTTCATCCTTTCTTCATTTCACTTTTTCTCCCCTGTGTGGTGTTGTGGTTTGGGATGCCCTAGGTCCAGATGTGCCCAGTTACCCCGGGGTCACTTCCCCCTCCCCTGCTGTGACCTCGCTTGACCTCCCCTCACCCCAGCGTGTGCCCGGAGGAGGGGGGGGAGGGGGTCAGGGGGATCGGGGGTGAGAGGGTGTGGGCGGGAGGGGGGAAGCACAGGAGGAGAGAAGGAGGTGGAGAGAGGAAGAAAGGATCATGTTATTTAAGGGGAAGTACTGAGACAGACAGACTGACTGACAGACAGACAGACAGACAGACAGAGACAGACAGACAGACAGACAGACAACGGACAGACAGTCAGGCAGACGGACAGACACGTAGATAAACAGCCTGACAGATAGACGGACAGACAGACGGAGAGAAATGAAAGATATGACGGAGCAGAGATGGAGGAGGTGAAACAAAGAAAGGGCAAGCAACAGAACAGAAAATGCAAACAAGAAGAGAAGGGGATATATATATATATATATATATATATATATATATATATATATATATATATAAATGAGAGAGAGAGAGAGAGAGAGAGAGAGGAAGGAAGGAAGAGAGGGAGAGAGGAAAGTGGGGTAAGAGGGAGAGAGAGTTCATAGCTCGTCCTTGCCCTCCGCTGCAAAACTCCAGCAAGTAATGGCCTTTTTGGGAGCCTTCACACACACCGTCAGCATCACACTCCTTCACTACCTCCCTCTATTCCTCCTCCCTCCCCTCCCCTACCCACCCCTCCTTCACCACCTCTACTCAACCTCCCTCCCCTCTACCCACTCCTACCTCCCCACCTCCCTCCTATCCCCTTCTCCCCCCCTCCCTCTCCAACATCTGTATCCTTCCTTCCGTCTCTTTCCTGTAGCATCTCCGTCCTTCACTCCCCACTCACCCCCACCCTCCTACACCATCTCTTCTACTCCCCTACTGTTGAGATACTGCTGAGGAACATATGCATGTGTGTATCTACCTGAACCAATGAGTGTGTAGTCCATTTCATTAGGTATACTGTAAATTAATTCTCCCACTATCGCCTTCTTTGCTTTCTCCGCATGGGTTCCTGTACCCTACCTCATCACACCCGCAAACGGGCTAAATGAAGATGATGATGTTGATGATGATGATGATGATGATGATGATGATGATGATGATGATGATGTGTGTGTGTGTGTGTGTGTGTGTGTGTGTGTGTGTGTGTGTGTGTTGTAATGCTCAGTGCAAGTGTTTTATAACTGTATCAAAACAATACACTGTCCAACAAACATTTGTACTTTCCCCCACCGGTCAAGCCTCGACTCCCAGATAATTGTGTGTTGATGCAGGGTATCTTGTCCAGTCTTTTTTTTGCCTAGTGCACCAACAACTAAATATATATCGGTCTGTGTACCTCATCGAGGAATGTTCCTGATCTTGAAAATTATGTAAGTTTATACTTTATTAAGAAACCAAATTTTTATTTTTAGTTTGAAGTAATAAAACAAAGCATCAGAATATGTGCTGAACATACAACTGTAAGAGAGCTATAAATGTTCAAGCCCCAGTACTGACATGCTGTATACCTAAGAAGGGCAGATCATGCAGACCCACTCTGTGACAATGAAGTCAAGCCAAGAACAGGAATGGGATGGAGGGTTTCTGGCAAATCAAGTTACGTGAAGTATAAACAATTACTGTACCATAAGGCCAAAAGATACGGTTATATAATTAGTGAGACCTTCCTGTTCAAACGTACGGATCGGAAAAGAGGTGTCTAACAACATCCTGGAAACGTAAACTTGAGGAATGGAAACTTGAGGAATGGAAAGGATTATGTTAGGGGTC
>NC_137019.1:21970532-21980532 GCF_032717465.1 Coenobita brevimanus | reverse complement strand
GTACTGGGCTGCACTTGATTTTAAGTTGATAATTTTGTATGGCCCGCGATGATGTTAAAAATATCCTAATGGCCCTTAATAAGAGAAAGGTTTTCCATCCCTGGTTTTGGTAGAGAGACAAACAACTAGACGGGAAGGTGTACAGAAATCAGGCTGATCCTGCCATTCATTCCTAACAAATATCTTTCATTTATCTCCTCGTTGATTAATCCAAGTACCCTTTCCGTTTATGTGCTTGTTTGTTTCTTTGTTTTACTTTCGCACTGTATCTGGCCAGTGAGCATCAAATACCCTTCACCTCCCCATACAGGGCCGCCATTAGCAAAGTTTCTCATAGTAATTTTCCTCTGATAACTAAGACTTCTTTTTCTAGGCGGAACAAGATGCATGGCAAGGTTCTGCACTATTTCCTTGTTCTTCCTGAAAAAAAAAAAAGAAAGAAAAAAAGAAAAACAGGTCTAAGTTACCAAAATATCTAATTCCAAGTTCGTTTGTTACTCTCAGGTCAGCCTCTTAACCATATTCCTGGACTAAAATTTACAAAGTTGCGATATGTTTCTGCAGGAAGGACAAGAAAAGCAGCAAACGGGGTCTTCCCACGTCTTTTGTTCTTCCTACAAACAAAAATCTTAGGTACGAAAAAGAAATAGTTATAATTCCCGTTTTTTTTTAGGGGGGGGGGGCATAAATCGCAGTCATCGTTGTATCTTCTTGGCGATTTATTTTGCGCGTTACTGTATATGTTGTTGTTGTTGTTATTGTTGCTGCTGTTGCTGTTGTCGTCGCTGTTGTTGTTATTATTGTTGTTGCTGATCTGTATATAAAACCCGTGGACAGCAGGTTCAGCGTCTTTCTCCTGCACTCCACCATCCTCCTTTCAGCAGACGGAGAGAGGAGAGGGTCATTTGAAAACCGGGTAGCAAAGTCACCCAGCTGTATCGGTGCCACCACGAGAAGGCCTCCCTCTCTGGCACCACATTACACCTCAGCATTGTCCTTTATGCTATTTATATCCCTTTAATATCAAGTGTTCGCACCAAGAACGTACAGAAGGCGGGGTGTCCAGTAATGTGCAAAATAAATCACAAAGGAAGGAGTGCTGAGAGGTCTCCAAAGCCACACCGTAGATTACGACCCTGTAAGTTTGTTTGCGAATGAGATGGGGGGGGGGGTTGGTATCTTCATTGCTGGGTGTTATCAGGCGTGTGATCTTTATGGGCATCAGATCCCCGTTAAGACAAGCCAGGTTGCCCTCCGCCAGCACCGCACCGCATCAGCCATCCTCACTGTCACCTTATAATCTATACGCACCCATAAATATACCTTTAATTGTGCGGATGACACTTCTTAAAGATGTAAATTGTAAGTATGCAACGCACTAGAGAAATATTGCAATGTGCATGTGTAAAGTTTTAGATTAAACTGAATATATTTACCATTATAGGCATCTTAATTTATACAGTGTACATAACTGTTACAAAAATAAGATGAAATATGCGGTTCCAGATCTTCACAAAAATGGTAAAACATACTCAAATCATTTAATAGCAGCACATGTAGGTATCCTAATCCTTAACTGAATATACAATTCCAAATCATTAAATAAATAGAAATGTTCGTGTGTTAACCCTTCCATATAAATAAATAAGAGTGGTATGCAAGCCCTTAAAGCCTGCGTGTGTTACTCCAACTACTTTACTGTATTTAATTCTGATTATGTTCGTACTCAGCTCCAGCTCAAGAAAGTACCACGTAGCAAGAGGAATCATCACAGTCTTAATTACAGGTTCTTACATATACATATACAGACCCCAACCCATGCTCAGTGTTGTTTACATATGGTGTCATCCTCTAGCCCAGCGTTTCCCAACCTAGGGGGCGCGCCCCCCTGGGGGGGCGTTTGAGATTGCTAGGGGGGGCGTGGGGTAATCAGAGTTCATCATAGCGCTAGGCCATTCAAATGCATACAGGGTATTCCCAAAGATATGTAGGAATAAGAAACTTTGATAGGAAAACTTCACAATCGTCATTTCAAGCAACCACATGTAGTGTTGCCATCTAGCGTCTTAAGCATCCATATGGAACAGATAAAAGTATCGTTGTTTAGGCGTCAGAGGGGTGGACGGGGTGGGGGGCATCATGAATGCAGTCCTGACCAAAAGGGGGCGCAGTGCTATAAAGGTTGGGAACCCCTGCTCTAGCCCCTTCACTACGAGAGGTTCATTCTTAGCTGAGAAAAATAAGCTGGCGGTAACAAGAAAAAAAAAAATCAAAAGCCGTCATGGTAGTGAAGGGGTTAAAGGAGCCTGCCACTTACCCCCTCACTACCAGGGACCTCCTCCAAGCAGAGTACACTCGTCAGAGTGATCAGAATGATAGATGAAACTAATCCTGGCAGTGGGAGTGTTCCAAGGTGAGGTGGCGAGTGCATGTTATGCTACTTCCGGGGGGTAGTCGATGGTTTCATCAATATACAGCATTATAGAAAAGTCCCAGTCAGTGGCACTAAGGTTGACCAGCATTTGGTTGTGTTGTTTGTAAGTTTGCTGTAGTCTCCTTATTCTATCATGCTAATAACAGCAAGCCAAGAAAATTTAGTCTCTATTTATTCTCGGGCTAGTGAGTATTCAATCATTCTAATAGAGATCTTTATGAGTAATATTCATCAACAAAGTCAACACGCTACATTACTTAAAAACTGAACTGTTGCGATGTTTAATATTGTTTTTTATTTATCCATCATTCAGTCCGTGTTTGCCTGAACAGGAGTGTAGGGGCCCGAGGCTGAGCTACTCAGTCCCAACATTTAAGGCGACGATGACGAACTTCTTTCACCTCTGAGTAGGATTATATGAGCAATAAAACCCTGATCACTTCTCGGATGCAGGCTCTTTAGGGCTTCATTCGGTTTGATTATCTTAACCCACTAAACCACCAGTCGTCACTTGGTTATATGGCTACCACCCAGCGTAGTAAATAGTTTCATGGGTTTTAGAATACTATATGATTTGTTATTTAGTGTAATCACCTGAAAGTAACACTATATAGACTGAGAATGTGGTAGGTGGTGGCAACCATCATCCACTCACTTGATGTAGTGCTGCCTACTTCTTCTTTAGCCTTTATCATTCTTTTTCTGTGCCTGCCCTGCTCTCTTCCTATTTCTCCCATCTTTCCTGTCACTTCTTAATGCTTTTTCTTCCTTTACAGATGGTTTTACATTGAGTGACAAGCCAAATGGTTTCCTGTAAGCCATGAAACCATTTACAACGCTGGGTGGTAACTATATAACCAAACCATACGTGCTCCATACGTGTCATCAAGTGGGTTGGTGGAGGGTTAGTGCCCCTCCCCGTAAAACAGATAACTCAAAGTCAAATGGCCACCCCTTACGGGATTATGGCGTCTGGCAATAGATAGAGATGATGGGTGCCCCCACTGACCACACTTTTTTCTTAGGTAGATAGATAAACAGATAGATAGATACATAGATATACATACATATATATACATACAGGCATACATAGACAGATAAGGATATTCAGGATTTCCATGGTAATGTGTAACAAACTTCAGGAGGCTATGCGGACTCTTACTGAGCAAAATATGCTATATGAATATGGGTCAAGTTCTCAACCAACACAGAGTTACAATTACTAATGAACGTGTGGGTAACAATGGTCTACTTCATAATTCACTCGTAAAGTCACAAATACTGTTGTAGTTCCGTAACGACTGAGAATGGCGTGTTGATAGAACATTTAAAATTAAAACTTAGCCCAAGAATAGCCCGAAATTTCTCAAGCATATCTCCGGACAACCTGAATATGCATCCAAATCACAAACCTTATTATCTAAAATCAGTAACTTCTTCATAATTATTCCACTTCCCTTGAAGAACCCTGTGAATATGTTCTCATTCCAAAAACCGTTTCAGTAATCTATATATTAAGAACATTATTACATTATGGATGCAGATCCCGACCCTTACAGCTGAGCATCAGTCATCTTCATACACATTCAGATCCTCAGCAAGACAAGGCGAGGTGGATCTAACTCCCTTTTATCGCGAGCCAGAAAAACTCGCGGGAACTGATGCGTCTTTAATGCCCACTTGACTCCTGACGTTGTGGATGGGGCAAGGCGAACTAACAGGCTTGAAAGAGGAAGCAATACTATGAATAAATGCCAAAGAATGTGGCATGTAAAGCCTTTCTAAGCCCCGAGTGTTCATGGGATTGGATATGTTTGCTTAGTGAATGCAAAGTGTTTTGGTCGATAGTAAGTGTTCTCTGCTGTGATTGTCTGGCATGTGAGAAGATTTATTGTCAGTACATGAATAGTTGTTAAAGGTTGGACGTACAGGTGGAAGTGCCCTGTTAAAAAGTTAATGGTAATTATATTAGCAATATATAGGGAGTTACACTATTCAATTGTGCTGTACACTAATTAGAGGTAATGAGTACAAGAGTTATCTACGATTATTCTTAAGTACATTATTTCGAGGGAAGCAGATTTAGAATGATTATGGTGATGTATGAGGATGATAATTTCGTTCCTCAAGGCCGTAGAGCTGAAGCAATATATATAATTTAGCCAGGACATGACTGCATAGACAAAGCTGGGTTGTACTTACTGTTGACGATGACAGCGTAGCATCAGGTGGCAGTCAAACCCAGACAACGTGTCATTATGGTGGAGGGGAAAAAATCTAATCGTCACGTGAAATTAACGACATGGCCTGAAGTGCTATTATTTCTGGATTTAATAGGGGACGATTCAGATGATTCAAGTGTTATATTTTAACTATGAAATCTGCTTACTGCCTGAGAAAGAAAACTGAGAAACGCAGAATAAGACATGCATTCCCAAGGGTATAAACAGCGAGGTGGGTAAAATGTGTAATATATCCAGATTAAACTGTTGAGGCTATTATTTCTGGATTTAATAGAGGGCAATTTAGGTGTCACAGTTTAGCTATGAATTTTGTTGACTGCCACAGAAAGAAAACAGGGAAACGCTGAAGACATGCATTGCCCAGATTGTAAACAGTGAGACTGGTGAAGTGTGTAATATATCCAGGCTAAGCTGTTGACGGCTTTAGTGTTTAACATCTTCAAACTTCAGTGTAGTTTTCTGAGGATATATTAATTCCAAGGTTAAATGAAGAATATTTAAGGGCGTGCATGATTGAGATGAATAATTCCAGGTTGGAGTGTTTAGTAATTGAGGTTTAACTATAAATGGATTAGGAGTTTGAAAGTTGCAAGTTTGACTGTGGAGAGCCTGAGAGCATAAAAACTTCATGGTATATTCCCGCTTGATATATTATGATTCTTATGCAACTTTCATTTTTCCATTGTACTAACACTTAGGAATAGCTTAGTATAAAAGTGAAAATCGCTTTTATTTCTCTTCACATCACATCATCCTGTTCATCTCCTACCCTCTTCCTCGCCCGTTTTCTTTCCTCCTCTCCTCTCCTCTCAAAAACCCCTTCTCTTCCTTCCTCTTCCTGACCCTTCCACTCTTTCCTCTCCTCTCCCAAATCCTTCCCTTCCCTCTTTCTAACTTCCTATTCTCCCTGACCTCCCTCCCTCTCCTTTCTCCTGGTAATTCACTTTTCATCAGCCTTCCCCATCACTCTCACCTTCCATCTATTTCATTCCTTTTACCACTCTTCTCTTCTCTTTATCTCTGCCCATCACACGCCATCCCTATCTTGTCATTCTTTCTTCACACCTCATCTCTCCACGCTCTTGTTCTCTACTTTTCAACTCCGTCATCTATAATCTCTGCACTTTCATCCCTCATCGTTCCTGTCGTCCCTCTATTCTTCTCTTGATCCTCTAACTCTTTCTTGGTCCCTCCTCTCACATTTCATACCTTCTCTTCGTTCTCTCCACACATCCTTTCTTCAGTGCTGTTTCTACTACATACTTCTCTTCTCTTCCCGCTCTTCATCTTACTCCTTACTTGTTCTCTACTCTTTAATTCCATCAGTTTTGTCTTCACACATTCTCGTACTACCTTTCTCAGGACATTTCATCTCTATCATTTCTCTCTTATCTCCCCAGGTTCCTCTTCTCTGTTTTTCGCTCTCCAACCTTCTCTACACCACTCACACTCTCTTCTGTTGCTTCCACTCGATCCTTCTCCTCCCCTCGTCTTCCACGCCCCTAATTTATCTCCTACCATGCTCTTCTCCCAGCATATCTCCCACTTCCCTCACCCTCTCTCTTACCCCTCTAAAGTCCCAGTACCTCTACACTACCATTACACTGTTTGATCATTTTCCCATTAACATAGGACACCTTGTTGCACCTCTTCCTTAATCATTTCCTTCGCATATTACACTACCATGTTCTCCTTTATGCTGTTTATATGTTTCTCAGCATCGACTTAGTTTGCATCTGTAGCGTACAAGGGGATATAGAGGTGTACGACGCCAAATAAATCAATGACGCTGATATATTACGGAATCTCCTAAGCCAGCGAGAATACGGGTCATTATCCAGCTTCCATTTTCATCAAATCTCTTTTTTTACTTGTTTCGTTTCATTATTCAATATAAATTGCTCCTCTATATGCTCAAGTGTGAGTTTAAGATAAAGGTATAGATAGACAGGTAGATAGATAGATAGATATATAGACGGACAGACAGACAGACAAACAGATAGATAGACAGATAGACGGACAGAAGACTGATTGTGACACAATATTGTAATCACAGAGGTAGGAATAGGGTAGAGTCGGCGTGAGAAGGCTCCGGTGAAGCCAGAGAACTGTCAAACGGCCATAGTGGTCAAGTCAAGAGGTCACGGCAACACCTACCTGACTTGAAGAAGATTGCTGTGCACTCCTACCTCTATGGCTGTGCCCATAGAGGTAAGAGTCCTAATCCTACCTCCGTGGGTGTGGCCATGAGATTATTAAGCCTTTAATACCTCCAGCTGTGTGTCCACCTGGTATTCCTCAGGGAGAATGCCAGAAACAAAGTAGACTTCATTCTACCTCTGGTTTTAGTTGTAGTTCAGCTGTGGGTGTGAGACGTTCTGTCCTAAGTTGTATCACACCATCAAATAACCTAAGACTCCAAAAATGCCCACCACCTGTGCCGCATTTGGGTGTAAAGAAAGAGGAGATAAGAAATCTGACCCATCCATTACATTTCACTGGTGAGTATCTTTAGAGTGAATTATAGTTTGTAGGTTAGTATGCAAAAATAGATAAATAAATAAATAAAGATAAAACATATTTTTTTTCTGTTTGCAACTAAGAAAACACTCGCGCCTGGTCAGCGGAACCAAGTCAGACAGCTGTCAAAGAGGTCGCCGCCATGTTGGTCGAGTCAGGTCTGTCGGCCTCACTCTGACCTACCCTTGGTTAATCCCATATGCCGCCTCTACCTACTCCTACCTCTATGATTGTAATATACAAATCTCTCTCTCTCTCTCTCTCTCTCTCTCTCTCTCTCTCTCTCTCTCTCTCTCTCTCTCTCTCTCTCTCTTGCAGTCATTCTTTTTCTACACATTTATGTACTCATAGATGTATGTGTGCAGATTAAAGTATGTACAAAAGGGCTTGTTTCTTGGTTGATTTGCTTGTGGTGTGTGTGTGTGTGTGTGTGTGTGTGTGTGTGTGTGTGTGTGTGTGTGTGTGTGTGTATTTACCTATTTGTATTTACCTATTTGTAGTATACAGGAATTGAGCAATGCTCGTGTTGTCCTGTCTCCATATCCACATTTATCAAGTCTACCTTTACACACATGAATGTTTTTCTCATGCACCACCTCTTTGTCTAAGTCGTTCCAAATATTTAAGAATATACCTAATTGTGATATACACGGAATGTACTATGCTCGTGGGTTTCCGTCGCTGTTTCTCAATAAGTCGAATTTAACTTTAAACTCGTTTATGTTTTTAGACTGGACGATCTCTTTGTCCAGGCTATTCCATAAGTCTATACTTCTGTAAGGAAAGCTATATTTCTTGATATCCTTCAAGCAGCTTGACTTTTTCAATTTCATTCCATGTCCTCTTGTTGCTCTCTTATCCCATACAAACAGATCTTCTTTGTCAATTTAATCTACTCCCACCATGGTCCAGAACAACTCAATCATGTCTCCCCTCTTTCTCCTTTCCTCTAACGAAGGCAAATCCAGTTTTTCCAGCCTCTCTCTGTATGACAGGTCTGTCAGACTGGGGACCATCTTGGTTGCTGTTCTTTGTATTCTCTCAATCTTGTTTATATCTTTCTTTTTGTGTGGGGACCACACTACCGCTGCATATTCTAACCTGGGGCGGATCATGGCCACTATCAATTTTTTCATCATTTCCTCATCCATATAATGAAATGCTACTCTTATGTTAGTCAAGAGCTTATAAGTCTCTCCAACTATCTTGTTAATGTGCTTTTCTGGTGACAAACTATCTTGGACCAGCACTCCCAAATCTCTCTCTTCTCTCCTTTTTGTGATTAATTCATTACCCAAAAAATAATTCAGTGATGGTCTCCTGGTACTTTTACCCATTTCCAATATTTTACATTTCTTTACATTAAATTTCATTTCCCACGTCCGGCTCCAATTGTGTATCCTATCCAAATCCTCCTGCAGTATTTTACAATCCTCCTCAACCTCTATCTTCCTCAAGATCTTTACATCATCAGCAAACAGACTCGCATAACTGTTCACTCCATCTACCATATCATTTACATAAATCAGGAACATTACTGGCGCCAACACTGAGCCTTGAGGGACTCCACTTGTTACTTCCCTCCATCCAGACATCTTTTCCTTTATTACTGTCCTCATTTGTCTGTCTCTCAAAAAGTCTCTCATCCATTCCAGAAGTTTCCCCTTTAGTCCTCCTATATATTCTAGTTTCCACATTAGTCTCTTATGAGGTACCTTGTCAAAGGCCTTCTCTAAGTCTAAGTACACACAATCCACCCAACCATCTCTCTCCTGTACCACATCAATCGCTCTTGAGTAAAAGCTCAACAAGTTTGAAACACATGACCTTCCACTTCTGAATCCAAACTGACATTCAGCCAAAATATTCATCTCTTCCAGATATTTTATCCATCTGTCTTTCAGGATTCTCTCACACAATTTTGCGACCATGCTGGTTAGAGACACTGGTCTATAATTCAGGGGTTCTTCCCTGTTTCCTCCCTTGTAAATTGGTACCACATTTGCCCTCTTCCATTCTTTTGGCACTTTCCCCTCTTCCAGTGAGCATACAATTAAGCTGTGAATTTTATCCGCCAGTTGTTCTCTGCATTCCTTCAGTACCCAATTAGAAATTCCATCAGGTCCTGGGGCTTTCCTTACATCTTGAGTTTCCAGTAATTTATACACTTCCTGCACCTCCACTTTTATATCTTTCATCACACCGGAACATTTCTAATCACTCCCTCCCCTTCCACAAGCTCCTTTTCTTTAGTGAAAACTGACTGGAAACGTTTGTTCATTATTTCTGCTTGCATTGCCGCATCATTAAAGACCTCTCCATCTACTTTCAGCTTGGTGATTCCTTCCTTTTGTTTCAGTTTGCCATTAACAAATCTATAAAACAGTTTGGGTTCATCCTTGCATTTGTCAATTATACCTTTTTTCAAAATTCCTTTCTTCTTCCCTACGTATTCTTGTGTATTCGTTTCTTGTTCTTTTATATTCTTCCTTTGTTCTGTCGTTACTTCTCTTTCTCCAATTGTTCCACGCCTTATCTCTCTCTTTTTTGGCTATCATACACCTTCTATTAAACCACTCCTTTTTCCTGTTTTCTTTCCCTCTTACTCTTGGTACAAATTTTTCCACTCCCAAATTATAGAGGTCTAGAAAGATATCCCACTTCCTCTGTATCTCTCTTGTTTCTCTGAATTTTCTCCAATCCGCATTTTCAAAAAAGTTTCTCAATCCTGTAAAATTTGCTTTGCCAAAGTTGTATCTTCCCTGTCTATGAAGCTCGTCTCTTGGCTCGACGTTTCCTATTA
>NC_137019.1:21943032-21965532 GCF_032717465.1 Coenobita brevimanus | reverse complement strand
GCCTCATCCCAGCCCTGCTACCAGTCTGCCACCACCTTACCACAGTCAACCCCCATCCCTGCCACCACCGCCTCACCATTCTACAGTCTTCCACCTCTTCCTCATTCACCATATCGCAGTTCTATGACCACTCAGTCCTACCAGCTTAACAATATTTCCACCACTTTATCATCATTCTACCATCTTCCTATTGCAGCCTCAACCATCGTCTGCCTCACCCTGCACCACCATACCATCACCACACACCCACAGTCTGCCACCGCCTGACAACAACGTACGCCACACCTCCACAACTTTACACATCGTCCTCCACTATTTAAATTGCCTGTACATCCACACCTCTTTAACGCCACCTCCACCACTTCCACTGCCCTGCCACAAGTTTATAGTCTCTTCCACTTAATGATACACCGCCACTCTCCCACCGACCTACCTACCAACCCACCTGTCTACCTACTTACCTACCTACTTGTACCTACCTACCCACCTACCTACCTACCTATCTACCTACCCACCTGTCTACCCACTTACCTACCTACCAACCTAACCACCTGTCTGCCTACTTACCTACCTACCTGCACCGGTCTACCTACTTATCTATCTAGCTATCTACCTACCTACCTTTTTTATCGACCTCAGTACCACCAATCTAGCACAATTTACCACGTCCTATATTCCAGTTTTCCATCATATGACCAAACTACCTTTTCCCTACTACCTCGTACGAACTCCACCTCACACTACCACACCTCAACTACTACTATGGCCTTCATACCACTCTACCACTTCCCTACGAACGACTGTGACACCACCTACCACCACACTACCACCGTCTACCACCACGACTACGACCTTCACACCACTGTACTACACCTCTACCACCATCCAAGACCTCCACCACCACCCCGCTACCCTCCCCCCCCCCCTGCCGCCCCTACAAGCCATAACCCAAATAAACCCGAAGTCCATAATGTGCTGAGCTCAGGTGACTCGCCCGCTGACTCAATGGTTTCTTGTTGGGCCTCTGCTCTTGTTTGGGTGGTGTTCATGTTTTGTTTGTGTTGTTTGTGTTTGTAGGCTTGTGTTGTTTCCCTATGGACTACTCCGCAACCAGGCATGAAAGGAGATTGTGAACTCACCCCTGTTTGTCTAAAAGAGAGAGAGAGAGAGAGAGAGAGAGAGAGAATGTGGTTGCTGCTTTAATTTCTAGCCAAACTTGCCTGCTACAATTTCTGGTGTAGAGTGATATACTGTTTATTGGGCTCCCTCTTTAACCCTTTAACTCTCTGAGTACGAGTATGATGACGATATGCTGGACTTTAATCCTATGAACTCCAGGGGTTATTTTTCAGTTTGCGGAACCCTTTGGATCTAAACTATTTACTCTGAACTACAAGGAGTTTCCACGAAGGTGAATAGTATTGAATGGCGGTAGTCAGACAAATACAAAAGTACAGTACCAGACAATTGTGGGAGCTTCAGGGTCGTAATATGGGGCTTTCCTGAAGTCTAAAATTGAAGCGGGAGCTTTGGGGCCCTAGTGTGGGACTTCACTGAAGTCGATAGTCTGCAGCAGTGAAACACCTCGTTTCCGTAGGGAAAAATAAAGTTATTCAACGACAGAAGGACAGCGCTCGCAGAGATACTCTCGCACCTAAAAATGCGTTAACGCGCTGGGGGGATTACAGGCAGGGTGTTTCCCTCAGCAATTATTCCATTGAGACATTTAGGATTTTACTGTACATGACCACCACAAACGATTGTGACTAGAGAATGAAAGCACGTCTCCCATGAAAGAGTAAAAATGACAACAGTATGTGCTAATTATAGGCTGACCTTTTAACTGGCGCCTGGGACATATTACTATGTATAACCCAAGCCGAAAGTATCCAAATGCCATCAGCACCAGGTATCATAAGCCTATTGCACCGAAGTTTGACTATGGTGTTTTGCTAATCGATGCTGTTGAATGTTGTTGTTGTTGTTGTTGTTTTAATTGTAAAATGGTGCTTTGTACCATCTGCTAGTGTTGCTGTGTAGGTCAAGATTTGTATTTTCTTTCTTTCTTTTTTATTTGTCGTCCTACTGCGTTTGTCGTGGTGCAGTGTGTTACGGTCCTGTTCTTTTCTGTGTCGCCATTCTTCATTTGTCGTAGTGTGTGTCCTGTTACAGTGACCCACTTAATACTAATTGTTGTCTTTGTTGTGCTGTTGTTGATGTTTTTTTTGGATGCATTTTTCCCCTTCATTTTTGATATACTGGGGTTGTATCGCTTTCGTCGTTCTGGAGTTAGCTTTCCACTGGCCTAACAAAATCAACACATCATCTTTATCACGTACCCACATCATTTCTTATCCAGTAGCAAGTAGGATCAGGGCAATGATGGCTTTGGTGTGTTGCGTTTGTTGTATGTCGAAACAGTTAACCCATCACTAACAGAGATTTACTGTTAAAAAAAAAAAATCGTCTGGGAAAGTAAGAACAAAATAGGAAAGATGTTATCGTGGAGAAGGGGTTAGTGATGATTTTTTAAAGTCTATCACTACGTAAGGTCTCTTGTAAGCTGAAAGAAATCGTCTGGCGGAAGCACGAATAAAGTGAAAAGGACGACATCATGGTGCATAATTATAATCCCTTCGACATCACAATACATAATTATAATCCCTTCACCCAGAGAATGTCATCTGTATTTTACTCGTAGTATGAACAAATGATTTTATTAATATTAGGAAAGGATTCAAAAAGAGCTTGAATAAATCGTCTGATAATGGATGTTGCGATATTATCGTTGTTGTTGTGGCCCCAGGACTGTTTAAACGTGAACCCGGTAGACTGCAGACTGAAGCTGCCCTTCCTCTCCTTTCGGGAGATAGGAAAGAGGAGTCTTTTTGCTTTCCTTTCCTTAACTTCTACTACTAGAAATAGTCATGGTATCCTCTCTAACAAATAACCTTGACAGGACTACAAGGTCTGATGCTGTCTGCTTTCCTTTGTACTTGAGCTGCCACCGCGTGAAGGCGTTCTTCTCCAGTACTTCCCTTTATACTGGCAGGAATAAAATACACAATAGTACAGGTAGTGAGATGTTAAGGGTGTGATCTTTCCTGGGGCCTCTGTTAGGCGCTGTTGTTTGTCTAGGCATTGTGGGCCGCATTTCTAGTTGGCCTCAGAAATTTCGTAACGTGATAAGCTCAGCTATATATTTTGCAAAAAAAAAAAAAAAAAAAATCTCAACTATCCTTTTGCATGCTGCTGGTGCAGGTTATGTTAATATTAAATGCAAATATATAACATAAAAGAGAAAGCAAGGCGTAAGATGGAAAATAGTTCGCTGTGGAAGAGGCACTTAAGTCGTCTCTTATGTCAACCAAAAGTATGCTAGTCGAATTAACCCCTTCAGCCGAGGACGTCTTTATTTTATTATTGTCATCTCGAGGCGATTTGATACAGTACGGGATGGACTTCTGGAACTGGAGTAGTTACATACAATCCTAACCCCTTCAGTACGGGGATGTCTTTAGTTTATTCTTGTATCTCCAGACTGTTTTAATCCCTCAGCTAAGGATATACTTTTGGCTCGAATTATTAAACTGTCTCTTAATTACATTAAGGAAAATTAGTGGATGGAACTGCATTAAATTTGAAATAATGATAAGGACCACCAGAGGAACAAGTTATTAAATTTTGAGCGAAAATGGTCACACATCAGTGTCAAGAGAAGGCTGGTGCAGCCCTGGCGGCATGTGCTTTTTGAGTGTCCTTGTAACTGAGGCAATTTACAGTAGCCTATATTGATTTTTAAAAATATATTACACGTATAGTAGGTGGGGGCGCTCACCATCCACTCATTCGATGTAATGCTGCTCTCGGGTGTCTGCCCTTTCCTTCCCTCCATCCTTCTTTCCTTCCATCCTCTTCTGTCTTTCTTTCCTTCATTCTTTCCTAGTCCTTCTGCCTACGGGTGACTTTACACTCCCTCTTCTGTCTTTCCTTTCTTCATTCTTTCCTCTTCCTTCTGTCTGTGGGTGGCTCTGCACTGAGCGACAAGCCAAATGGTTTTCTGTACATCAGGAAACCATTTACTACGCGGGGTGGTAACCATATAACCAAATTTTGTCGCCTGGTGGTTTAGTGGGTAATTAAAGCGCTCCAATCGGATTGAGCGGTGAAGGTTTATATCAAAAGGATGGTTGGGGTTTATTGCTCATGTAATGCCACTCAAGGATGAGTGAGGCTGGTCACTCTCATCTTAAATGTCAGGACCAACTTGCCTAGCCCCGGGCTTCTACGCTCCACGTGGGGCAACGTAGGATTGGATGATGGATATAAATAACATATACGTTCAGACTAAGAAGGTGCAATGTACAAAATAATTATCGAAGGAAGAGGTGCTGTCTCCTGTGCCAGCTGGTGTAAGGCAAATGTGTTCTTTGTATTGCTTTGCTCGTTTGTAGAAATTAATTTTGCCAGTCGTTGTCTCGTCGGCAAAGGAGATTTCATAGTATATCTCCCTTAGCGATTTACTTGCGTATTACACTTTCATATTTGCTTGTACCGTATGTTGCTGGCATATTTATAAAGTTGATAGAGTTTGCATTAGCAACATACAAGAGGATGTTCACCTTATCGATTCCTTTTGATGCATCAGATCATTTTACACAGGCTTAAAGATATATCAGTGGCCAGTAAGTGGAAAAAGGTCTCCAGCAGTTTTATCTACCTGAAGAAAATAGTCCTGATTTAACCAGTTTAAAATACCCAATTGCGTCCGTGGCAAAGAAAGAGTTAAGGTGCAATAAACAAACAAAGGACGTATTCAAGACGACAGAGGAGACTGTGCAGCACCTCTTCCTTAGTGACTTCTTTATCATTGTTACCATGACATTCTCTTGTATGTTATGTACTAGTATATCACTTTATTATCAACACAATTTCCATCAATAACATAAAAGGATACACATGTGTAATCTGGAAAATATATCACTAAGGAAGAAGTGCTACGAACTCACCACAGACGCTAAATTGCTGGGGAAGAGGAATACGAAATGTCCCGCTACACTGAAAATGCGGCCCTGTGTGTGTGTGTGTGTGTGTGTGTGTGTGTGTGTGTGTGTGTGTGTGTGTGTGTGTGTGTGTGTGTGTGTGTGTGTGTGTGTGTGTGTGTGTGTGTGTGTGTGTGTCAGGAGGCATTCGAGCAATTCTTCCTTAACGAAATAGTTTGCATACTGGCCTCTAATTATCTCTTGTATATTTATATCTTTTAACCATCAACATGGATTGCATAAACAAGCATACATGAGAATATCAACGTGCCACACACCAAAACAAACGGGTAAGGAGTAGGTGTTAGGGAGTCTCCTTAGCTGACGAGAATATGGTGTTTGTGTTGCTGTAGTTGTTTGTGTGGTGTCTGTGCGCTCTACGGGGTTTGTGTTCATCTTGTTTCTTGTACTAATTAACTCCAATTATTGACATTTATTTACACATTTACTTATTTACTCATAATTACTGTTTTTTTAGCACAAACTGTTTTTTTTTTATATATAAGTCATGGATGTTTGCAAATATCACAACTTTTTCCAAACAGCAGGTGCCATAAATTGGGAAAATCTGGCAAATCAGTGTTATAAGCTGTCGTGAAACTTTAGCCTCTTCAATCCGAGAACGGCCTTTTTTTATGCTTGCTATCTCCTGACGGTTTTTTTCAGTTTAGGAGTGGCTTTTTGAACACGAGGGGTTAAATATTGCCTTCATTAATCCCCTCACAACCAGTCGGCTCTTCTAGCATCAGTAAATAAATCTGGCAATAGCAAGAATAAATTACGGGAGATGTGATCGTGGTGAAGAGGTCGATGCTATGGCCTATGTTTGTGATTTTTTTTCCTTTTCTCATATAAGGCTTGCTTTGCCATATAACCCTTTCACTACCACGATGCAGCTTATTTTTAGTGATGTACTTCATTCTGCTTATCTCCAGATGATTTTATTCAGCCCAGAAGAATCTTATACGTAATGAAAAAGTCACAGGCATTATATATAAGCCCTTCACTTCGGTGGTGGAATTTAACAATTACAGTTTCTCTACCTCAGACGATCTAATTCAGGAGAGAGAAACAGTATGAAGTGAAAGGATATTACGGGCGAGTCTGGCAATAAACTAGGGAAGCGGCTGCGGATATTAACCCTTTCGTGATGGGAATAACTCTAGGTGCCCCGTTATTGCTTACGCCGGTTGATAATTGTCACCATTAACCCCTTTTTTCTAGGCAAAACTCAAGTATTCTATTCCAGCTAAAGCAGATGATTTTATTCAGCTGAGACTGAATGAAGGGAGTCTGAGAATCAATACCCGTTACCAAATTAATTTCATTGATTTAATCCTTGGCTTGTAACTTCCCCTCTCAGTTAAGTACAAGTGTGTGGTTATTAGCCTGAATGAAATGCCAGCGAGAGTTTATGGCAGTGGGAGGGTTTACCAATACTTCTGAAACATGTGACTGTCAAACTTTCCCTCAGCTGAGTCAAATCGCTTGCTTGTAGCTTCAATGCAATACGGAATTTCGATCTTCGGATTCCGAGGGTTTATTATCCAGGTTTATTCAGTAGTTACAATGCTTTGGTAGGAGTGATGGCTTTGATCAGATTTTGTCCCCAGCAGGTGATTGCAGATTTTTCGATCATGTAAGGGAAGTATACTGGCCATCCACCCTTCGATGTATTGGATTACTTTAGTCTAACGTTGGGCCCCTACACCTCAAGGGGGATAACAAGGGACTGACTGCTGCTGTTTTTATTCTCCTTATTATATTACGTTGGTAACCGCTGATGTGTTACCCATGTAGGTTGATACGACACGACCACCAAGTCTGAAGTCAATATTAACCTTGTGAATCAACTGACGTATTTTTAAGGTTTATTCTCGGTACATCAGCACGATTCATATCAACCTGGGAAAGCTCTCTCGCACTAAAGGGATTAATAAAACGTATGTCTAACTCCTCCAGTTTGAAAAGTCTGTCCTAGCTGAATATAGTCGTCTGGCGGTAGAAGGAGAAAATACAAAAGACATCGTTTCGCCGATGTGATGAGATATATCGTTCTCTGCGCCGTATTCTCAATGGCTTTGGAGATTTCACAACACTTCCCCTAGCGATTTTTTCTACACGTTACATATCAATATCTTACTCATATGTTATTAATATTGTACAAACTATTTCAATATCAAAATTACATAAACAATATAGGGTAGAATCCTATGACGTAATATGCCAAATAAATATCTTATAGGAAAAGGAGGCCCACTACAAAGCCTATTATATACCACTTGAAAGGCGACCATTTTGTAGCAGGATTGATATTTTAGCCTTCAGTTTGTAAAATGTGTTGCCAGCTTTTCATCAATTGTGGAGTCTCAGTGAATAAAACGATCACACTCAGGTTACCGTTCTCTTAGCATTATACCGCAGTTGATTAGCTACAATGTCCATAATATTTCATTTGGATTCACTATATTTATTGTTTTATGATAAGTGTGTAGTGTCCAAGGAAACAGACAAAGGGATTAGTGCTTTTAGACGATGCGAGTGTGCTTGTGGAGGGTCTGAGAGAGGAGGCGAGTGTGTTTGCGTAGGGTTTGAGAACTTGAGGAGAGAGGGACAGTGAGAGAGAGTGACCACAGATCGGGTGACGGCTGCAGGTGTCAAGTTAAGACGTTGACACTTTACGCCAGCTTCCTGTGGACAGAGGAGTAGTGTATGTGTGTGTGTGTGTGTGTGTGTGTGTGTGTGTGTGTGTGTGTGTGTGTGTGTGTGTACTCACCTGCATTATAGATGACCACCCCATGCACCCTCCATACGCCACATATTGAAGGCGTGTCCGAGTCGTTCATGCGTGACGTAGGTGCAGGAGGCTGAGAGGCGCTGGTCGTGGGCGTCCGTGTCCAGCACTTGGTACAGAAAGTCAATGTAACGGATGGCCAGCTTCAGCGTCTGGATCTTAGATAGCTTGTCTGAGGGCAGAGTGGGGATGATCTTCCTGAGGGAGGTGAAGGCCTCGTTGAGGCTCTGTGTGCGCTGCCGCTCCCGAACGTTTGCCAGCACCCGCGCCTGCTGTAGCTCTTCATAGCTCTGCGGGGACTTCCTCCTCATCTTCCCTAGCCGCGCTTCCTCGTTCTCATCCTCCAGACCACGTTTGCGGCCTCGCGGCTCCTCCTCGCTCGCCGATGTGACCCTTGACTCGTGGCTGCCGAAGGAGCTGCGAGGCCGCAGGTCCTCCATGAGGGAGGAGAAGGAGGGTGGGCCGCGGGGAGCAAACTGTGCCTCCTGAAGCGGCAACGTGTAGGGCGGCGGGGAGTACTCGCACTTGACGGCCACCACGTGTCCCGACATGACCTCTGCCCCGCGCTGCACCATCACCACCAGTACGCCCTCACCATCACCACCACACCACTACCACACCACCACCACACCACGCCCTGCCACACTATTGCTGCACGTGGCACCCTCACCCTTGTGGCCTGACCTGTGCTGCGGACGGACGGCTCGGACACCGGGCAACCACTGGTGCCACTGCCACCACCACCAGCACCGCCTGGCACCCGATGGCACCTCACAGTTGCCACACGCCCGCACCACACACCACACCACGCCACGGTGGCAGCGGGCGGGAGGAGGGGACAGGATGGTAGTTGTTTGACACACACTTGATGGTGTGCTTGCGAAGTGAGTGATAATGATCTGATGCAATGCACGCAAATGAAGGTAATGGTGGGGTCCGGCGTGGTGGGCGGGACCAATGGCGGCGCTGGCAGACCAGCTCCGCCCTCCCCTGCCTTGGTGGCCAATCAGCCGTCGATGCCCGGCCCACCGCCCACTCACACCCGCCGCCGCCATGGGTTGGTCACTGACAAGGACCGCCACCACAGCACGCAGGGGCTCAGGCGACGGTGGTGGGGGCGGCGGCCCTCACATCACCACACCATGGATACTGCCACACACACTCACGACAGCCTAATGTCACTATATTCGTCTTTCACTTTGATACGTAATATATACTAAATGTATCTTTTTGCTATGTAACGTACAATGCAACACGTAAAGCAGGCCACTGGCTCATGATTGTATGCCATAGCCTACTATTGTAACCGTCAAGCACTTAGAGTCTGGGTGGACCCACCAATCCTTCAACTTTTTATTTCCAGATAAAATGACTTAATGCAACAGATAGATAGATAGATAGATAGATGAATAAATAAATAAATATAATATGCGTGTGTGTGTGTGTGTGTGTGTGTGTGTGTGTGTGTGTGTGTGTGTGTGTGTGTGTGTGTGTGTGTGTGTGTGTGTGTGTGTGTGTGTGTGTGTGTGTGTGTGGTTATGGAAGAGGTCAGTACAGTAGCTATGTATACGGTAGTGAAGCTGGCGATGAATGGCGAGGGAGGGATGCATGCAGTATTTCAGATCTGATATACTGTATGTGCAGGTGCTTTGGAGGCTGGTTGAAGTTTGTAACCGTCATTGAGCGGCGAGGCCTGGAAGCAAGGTGATGACTATCGTGAGAGAAAATGACTCACGACTAATGGCGTTTGGGTGCTTAAAATAAAGACTTGAACGGTTGAAAAATCAGTAAAAAGGCCTGCTTGATATAGTAATGGAGAGGTAAGTGTAGTAAGGAAATGTTGAGTGCTAGTAAACTAAAGTGGCTCAGAGAGGAAGAGTGTCTGGTCCTGTGAAGGGTTTGGCAGGGAACAGAAAAACTGAACACAGGCTGCATTGGTTCACAATCTGGGAACCACAGCCCCTTGGAGACCATGATAGCCTATATTTTTAATGGAGGCCATGGGGAAATGATCTGCATTTTGAGTCGCTGGTGATAGAATTACATAATAGCCTAATTTTCCTGGACAGCAAGATATGTGTGCAACCCTTTTTCGGTCTACAAACCCGAACTGGGATCATAGTGCACCAGCGAAAACAAACGCATACCGCCCATGATCATAATGCACCACCGAGAAATAAAATCGCATCGCCTTTAATGGACGAAACGTAAACAAACCGCCACCACGGACAGGCATTAAAACCCCACAATATCTCGCTTATCTTTAATTTGAGGAGAAACGTCACAGGAGAAAGTTCACTTAAAACCGTCCAACGTATTGATTCCCGTTATTATTTCTTAGGAATCCGGTGTTATGGTTTTGTAAACATTAACCCATTTTTCTGTCAACCATTTCGTGCAAAGAATAGCCTGCATAGTGAGAATTCATGAATTTAATGTGGTTCATATGCTAAAGAAACATTCAGAAAAGAGCTGAACAGAGTTCTGGATGAAAATGGGACGCTACCCTTTCAGTAGCAAAGTGGTCGTCAGTGTGAGAAGTGCCCCCCTCCCCCCCAAAAAAAGGTGTTTGAATCGTGCCATAATAACTATGTTAATAAAGACTGTAAACTAGAAGGACCAGTCAGAAGGCAACCTTACAGTCGGTCTGAGGACCAAACATATGATTTTGCCTTATGATCTTGACGTTTGATCTATTATTCTCAGAACTGAATAACTTCATCCTTGCCGAACCTTCAACACATCTACCCAGTCTGGTTCAGACTGGATACATACCGTTTGAACTGACCTCGCCTTGTGACCTTGATACTAAACTATTGTTCTCAGCATTGTTCATCCTTGTCTAACCTTCAACCCTTCCGCCAAGTTGGGTAAAGATCGAATTAAATCTGAGTTATAAGATCGAACCTTTGTCCTTACCCTATTGCCTTAACCTTTGAATGATTGTTCTCAAAATCGAATTACTGTATCATTGTTTTACCCTTAACCTTTCACCCAAGTTTGCTTTAAAAATTAATAGGTGAACCCATGAGAAGACTTTCAACCCTTCCACTAAGTTTGGTCTCAGTTGGATTAAAATTGTTTATCCTGTTCACACACACACACACACACACACACACACACACACACACACACGTCGAGTAAAATAATACCCCACCCTCGCTTCCCGCACGCAGAGATATACCTTGTTTTGGGATATCTAAATGTAACTAAGAAAGATTTAAGTTTAAAATTGTGCGGCCTATAATGCGAAGTAAGAGTAAGATATATATTGCAATGAATATGTTTATACAGACTTTTAAGTCTGATACTCGTCTGCTCCAGTCACTAAATAGGAGAGGCAGAGGGTTAAGAAACCTAAACGCGTCAGTGTTCAACAGACGCTCGAGAAGTGACAAATTCCCGGATGTAGCCTTATTTGCCAGTCGTAAGCTAATTATACACTCCCTGATATCCAGAATGCTTATGGTATCATCACGAATTATACGACCAAGCTAATATCAGATATCTTCATGACAACCACAGTACAATTACTAAGCTCTCTTACTTTTTGGTCCAGAATCTTCATTACTCTTGTTAACACAAGCATCAACCAGTAATATAATATAATACACTTCACATTATTTTTTCGATTATCAATGGATGAGATGTATCACGAATGGAGTTAAACCTGTGCCAGTGAAAATAATGAATGTGGCTTCACTCTCATCTTAAATGTCAGGACCAACTTGCCTAGCCCCGGGCTCCTACGCTCCTCATGGGGCAATAGAGGATTGGATGATGGATGGATGGATCTGTATTCCATAAGTTCTGTAGCTTCATATTATTCATCACACCTGTAATTTCAGGAATGTGGGAAGTTGGCCAAATAAAGGACGAAAGGGGCTAGTTGTGACTGGAAATTTCCGCAGTCTGGATGTGTCTGTCAGTCTTGCCTACCTGTCTCTGTGCAAAGCAAAGTTTTCCGAGTTGCTGAGCACCGAACCGGAACGAAATCGATTCCCCGTTGGTAATGATGCCTTCTGTGCCCTCACTGTGACTCAGCTCCTGATACCCTATTTTGTAACAAAAATGCAATTCCAACAGTACCACTGAATTATCAGTTCACTTTTTGACTGTTCTTTTGCGTACATGCCTGGAGTCCCTATTTTGCGTTACCCGAGTTGTTAAATTATCATATCCAGTAAGTCTGTTCGAGCGATGTTGCATCTTCCAGTTAAGGAAGATGAGAGGCAAGCTTTTATTTCTTCTTTCTACATTTTCCGGACTACCTACAGCTTATGAGAAAATTCAACAAACAACACTGTTGATGCTGTAAAGGTGTTGTGAGAAAAGAGGGAATCTTTCCTTCAGACCAAGCTCCGGGACGCTGTGTCAGTGGGTGACTGACAGCAATGTACTGTACGTCTTTCCAAACGGCTTTGTGTCACATGAAGGGACTTGGCACAGCCAGGGCAACGTGATCTCTCGGTGGATCATACCCAAGCTGAGCCATGTCCCTGCACAGGCACCTCACTCAACGATCACATTCCAACACTTCCATCCAAAAAGGAAACACAATTTCCACATGTCGCACAGCAGGTAGCACTATATGCCCACCCGTTTGGAAACACCTGCAACTTTGAATCATGTACTCTACACTGATGGATTTGTACAGACAAACACTTGCCGATCGGTATGCGGCATTGTTGTCAAGGACAAAGGTGGCAATACTGTCGCATACGAGAACCTGGACCAGTAGTTTGCAAACCGAGCTTGCTGCAGCAGCTCTTGCTTGCAAAATGCCCATAGATTGAACTTTAGTCCACTGGTAGTTTGCGACTCACAGGCAGCACTGAAAACCTTGTATGGCCAAAGATCTAAAGAATAGCAGTGCTGTTTCAGCGCTACACGATGGCATAGTTTCATCCGGAAGAGAGGAGGTGGTGTTCGATTTCAATGGATCCCATTACTTACTGGTATCAAGGCACATAACAGAGCTAATGCTCTTGTACAGAAGCCTGTGATAAGCTTATAATGGAGTATCATACAGGTAGTCCGGTGAAAGTCCTCAAGAGAATTATGATCATGGATTTAGTGGGTGAATTACAGGTCTATAGGCAAACCCTTTGGTACAGTAGTCAATCAATGCGGTATTATGACCATATAGCTGTGATTAAAGTATGGAAAGTACAAATCTAACCCAAGATTTTGTGATCAGGTAACCTCACGTTTTTGTCTTGGGTATAAGTTTCTCAGAGAGGCTGCTGATCCAGGTGTACGCTCATCACGTGAAGCAGATTAGTGCAAGGCATGTAAATTCCCTGCAAGACTCAACCTATCACTTAAACACTAAAGTGTGTAAAATGAAGAGAGTACAGTATGGAGGCTCAGAAAAAGGGATATTTTGGTTATTACATTTGCCGATACGGTATGGAAACGGGTGTAATTATCTCATCTTAATTGAATTCCCTCCTTTTTGTTATCCACGGCACCTTATCTGAGCCACCGTGCATGACAAAATATCCGGATATTCCCAGCATTTTAGGACACTGCCATTATTTGGTGTATAATATTTGCCCACGGGCCTGTAGGCAAGCCTATGCGACATATATACATGTACGAGTACATTAGGCAGATCACTACAAGTTCGTTTGCCAGTAATATGTTTGATTTAATATAGATATACTCGTATATTTTGAATCATGTGAAACGATCTCAATTGCATAGTTGTGCTGCCAGCACTGCGAAATACATATTCTTTAATCAGATATGGGGTAATCAGCTCTCGAATATACCTAAGTAAGTTAAAATCAACTTAAATATATTTAACCTTATCTCTGTTCTTATAATTGCAGCCATTAATTTTATCCATTATATAGACCCTTTCCTTATTTTTTCGCTTCCTCGCTAATCGAAATTCAAACATATTATCGTAGAAATTTATCTTGTATGCATATATTTGTAAGTCATTATTTTATCTTGCTCATTAAATTACATATTCGTGCACGTAAATTAAGGCACTACCCTAGTATAAAAAAAAAAATACAGTTCATCCAAGTTAATCTTTTGTTTAAGGTGGGAGTTGAGTTAATGCCATCAGACCAGTTGTTCATAGAATCAGACATACTGTATTCACTCACCACCAGTGTTCCCATTGACTGAAGGCACCTGTACCTAAACTGACGTATGCAAAATATACTTGCATCACACTGAGGCAAAAAACTGAATAATTAATTACCTCTCTCTCTCTCTCTCTCTCTCTCTCTCTCTCTCTCTCTCTCTCTCTCTCTCTCTCTCTCTCTCTCTCTCTCTCTCTCTCTCTCTCTCTCTCTCTCTCTCTCTCTCTCTCTCTCTTGTCATTCACATGTTTCGTCCTTCCCCGAAGAGCACTCACTTTCCCTGTCGCTTCCTTGTGTTTCGTAAGCCGACACTGCACCTCCCACCTCTTTATTTCCCTGCCTTCCCCTATCAGCACTATAAATCCCTGTTCATCTGTACTCACCAAACATCCAACTTCCCATCAATGATACTTAAATTTCCCTCGATGATTTTAGTACAGGCGTTAATCAGGTACAAAGGAAAGTGTTGAAGAGACGAAACTATTTTTTTTTTAATAAGAATTTAGGGATTTAGCTACACAGAGGTTAGGCATGTATATATATATATATATATATATATATATATATATATATATATATATATATATATATATATATATATATATATATATATGTTAACAATGAGGTTAATGACGTGACAGAATTATGAGAAATTTCCTGAGGTATGATGTGAAGGATATGTGTCAAATAAGACGGAGAAGAGGCATGCTGAACTGTTTGGTGGAAAGAAATGAGATAAACAGATACGGTAAAAATAATGTAAACAAGGAAGAAAGTGCAGTAAAAAGATGTGTAGAGACAGAGGAGGAAATGTATCGGTGAATATAAAAAGGGGGAAGCAAACACACACACACACACACACACACACACACACACACACACACACACACACACACACACACACGATTGGTCCGAAGAGTCTAGAGAGTAGGTAGGGAGTTTGATGAGGAGTAGGGTGATAAACGGAAGGACTATATGGGAAGGAAGAGAGGGGAGTTGGAGAGGATGATGTAAAGTATCAATAGAAGGGGGTAAAGAATATAAATGGTACTATTAACACAGAAGCGTGAGGACTGGCGAGATGGAGAGAACATTTCACTCAGTTATTAAATGTAGTGAGGTGGAGGAATGCTGTGATATCAGTTCTGGGAATGGATAAGGCAGCAGAGGAAAGACATCAGTAGAATGGAAGTTGGCTCTACATTGATGTACGTGTAGATGGGAAAAGCAGGATCAGTACTGAGAGGTGTGTGTGTGTGTGTGTGTGTGTGTGTGTGTGTGTGTGTGTGTGTGTGTGTGTGTGTGTGTGTGTGTGTGTGTGTGTGTGTGTGTGTGTGTGTGTGTGTGTGTGTGTGTGTGTGTGTGCGCGCGTCTGTGTGTGTGTGTGTGTGTGAAAGCACTAGTAGCGATATGTACTATACCTGCAGCTGCGTATTGTAACATGGACAAAAAAATTAGTGCCTAAGGCTTGGAAGGAAGTTATAATAGTAATTCTACATAAACAAAAGGGGAAAAGAGAGCCTATCAACCACATAAGAGTCTCCCTAATGTATGTACAATATTCAGTAAAGGCAAAAGCATAGACTGAGCTGTTAATATGTTATAATAGAGAACAGGATGGCCTAAGGGTGGTCATCATGTATAATTGCTCCAAGTGATTCGGAGACAATGTCCTAAGAGTAGATAGGAGGTTGTCTGAATTATTTTCAGATATGAAGAAACGACACACACGGGAGGCAGGGAGGGTAGGTACTATACACAGAGTGAACTTTAGATTACCGGCCATCCAAAGTTTGTATGACGTAGCAAAGCTGTTGTGAGAGCCGACGGCGAATTGAGTGAGAAACTCACCCAATATGTTGTAACAAAAGAGAGCTGACATGTCACCGCGTCTTTAATGCCGCTGTGGACAAGCTACTGAAAGGGATGAAAGCAAGCACATCTGGAGAGAACAGTTTCTGAAGCAGTGTGATGAAAAGTTTCCACTTGTGTTGGCAAGTGATCAGTGATGTTACAGGGTGAGAAATACACTAACTCTGGTAGAGTAAGTAGGTCAAATATGTAAAGGAAGTAAAATTAAAAGTGAATGTAGATGAGGGCAAGATTGTGGTGTCTGAATCACCTGAACAGGGCGTAGAAACAAACTGTGATGTAGACAAAAATAACATGACACTAGAGGCCCACCCAAGGGGGGAATCACACCACCCATGAGCCGATACATATCTAGTGCGGCTAGGAATATGACTTTGACCTTGACCTACTTTCACCAATTTCAAACTCGTTGGAGATTTTCATCCCTACTATCACCTGTAAAATTCTGTGATGATACCTTGAGCGGTTGCGAAGTTATCGTGCTGACAAACATGCAGACCTTGGCCTACTTTCACCAGTATCGAATCGTAGGAGATTTTCATCCTTTCTACACACCTGTAAAATTTTGTGATGGTATCTTGAGCGGTTGCGAAGTTATCGTGCTAACAGACACACAGACAGACAAATTGAAAATATCAGCTTCGCTATTGCGACTGGTAATGAAGAGTATTAGAGTATCCCAGTTTAACCCATAGCCATCCGAAGTTTCCGTTCGTGAGATTTTGCGGGAAAGATATTCGTTTCATCTATCGCCTACTGGCTCGTAGTCGTGTACCTAAAAAGTCCAAACTTTAGGCTTCTCCCCATCATTACACCTGCGTGCATAACAGTGCGATGTGTGTGTGTGTGTGTGTGTGTGTGTGTGTGTGTATATATATATATATATATATATATATATATATATATATATATATGTGTGTGTGTGTGTGTGTGTGTGTGTGTGTGTGTGTGTGCGCGCGAGCGCGCGAGCGAGCGTGTGCTTGTGTGTGTGCGTTCATGTGTGTTTGTTTTCGTTCATGTGTCTGTCGGTCGGCCGATCTGTCGGTCTGTTTGTTTGTGAAAAAGTAACAGAGTTGATCTAATTTCAACCAGGGTTGATGGAAGGGATGAGGGACAGCCAAGTGGCTTACCTTTGGTTTAGAGAGCAATAAGACAAAAAATCAAGGTCATACGATGATGACGTCAAATAAAAAATATTGATCTGGTTTACACCAAGCCTGGTGGGAAGAAGCCGATTTTGAGTCAGTGTCATGGGGCAAATTCAAAGGCTCACTCCTATAACTCAAACTTTTTTTTTTTTTTTTTTTTTTTTTTTTACCAAACTTAGTGAAAGGATTGAGTGCGAAGCAGGAATAAAGAAACTTTATTTTGAGAACAATGGGTCTAATGGTCAAGGTCGCAGGAAAGGTCAGCTCAAATAGTTTTTATCTAAGCTGGACTAAACCCAGTGGAGGGGCTGAGAGCTATACTAGGTCCAGGTCATGGGGCAAGGTATTTGTTCCGCCCTTAAACAATCACTGTAGGGCTCGGGTGTTGCACTCTCTCAATGTTCCTTCTTGCTGGCGTTCAGAGATACCCAAACAGATCTTCTGGGGAGACGTGCACTAAAGAGCCAAGATAATATTAAGGGGCAAAGACGTGCTTGAGGAGGATGAACAAAAAAAAAATAATAATAATAATGTAGCAAGGAAGGATAGAAATTGGGCTTTAAGAACGGAAACGAAAATATGACTGTGGAATAATATACGCGCGCGCGCGCGTGTGCGTGTGTGTGTGTGTGTGTGTGTGTGTGTGTGTGTGTGTGTGTGTGTGTGTGTGTGTGTGTGTGTGTGTGTGTGTGTGTGTGCAAAAAAAAGCACTGCATGACAGTGCACGAATTCAAAAACAAACTTATACCAGTAAAGTGTGGACAGTGTTTGAGATTCACCAGTCAAGAGTGGGAATAGTTGACCGAAGCTGTCTTAATATATATATATATATATATATATATATATATATATATATATATATATATATATATATATATATATATTTTATGCGAGGAAAAAGGAACCAAAGGCCACGAGCCCGCAATTATTGTTCCTTCCAAGAGAAGAACAAAATACAATAGAGAGCCAAATTCAAGATCCGATCATTTCGAGATGCCTGGACACTGCGTTTGAAAGACTGGAGATCATAGGAAGCAGGAAATACAGACAGAGGGAGACAGTTCCAGAGTTGACCTGTTGCATAAATGAAAGACTGGGAGTAACGGTTAACTCTTGCATTAGAGAGTTGGACAGAAAATGATGAGAGTTTGCTGCTAGACGGGTGCAACGCGCCCGTCGTAGAGGAGGAGGAATGCATACAGACAGTTCAGAGGAGCAGTGACCATTGAAGTAGAGATAGAAAAGAGATAAAGATGCAACAATGCGACGAAGAGACAGAGGTTGAAGGGAGTCAGTAAGAGGAGGAGAGTTAATGAAACGAAAAGCCTTTGACTCCACCCTATTGAGAAGAGTTGTATGTGGGGAGCCTCCCCACACATGAGAGTTGTACTCCACACAGGGGCGGATAAAACCCCTGTATAGAGTCAACAATTGTGCAGGGGTAAAGAAGGAACGAAGTCGGCTTAGCACACCTAATCTCTTGGAAGCAGATTTTACAAGAGATGTAATATGATCTTTCCAAGATAAGTCCCAAGTAAATGAAACCCCAAGCATGTTCAAGGATGATGCAGGATTAAGCTGAATATTATTAAACATTAGTGGGTATACCTGCGGAATATTTTGTCGGGTTGATAAGTGTAAAAACTGAGTCTTTGATGCATTAAAAACAACAAGATTATTTTTACCCCAGTCAGAGATACGAACCAAGTCAGACATTAGGTGTGCTATAGCCTCGTCCCTTGTTTGTTGAAGTAACTGCTGAGAGGGACGTTGCGGGAACCGAATGGATAGATGAAGGGTGGAGTCATCAGCATATGAGTGGATAGGGTTAGATGTACAGCTTAGATGGTCATTGATGAATAAAAAGAAGAGGGTTGGTGATAGGACAGAGCCCTGAGGAACACCATTGTTGATAGATCTAGGAGAAGAACGATGGCCGTCTACAACAGCGGCTATAGAAAGACCAGAAAGGAAGCTAGAGATGAAGGCACAGATAGAAGGATAGAAACCGTAAGAGGGCAGTTTGGAAATTAAAGATTTATGCCAGACTCGATCGAAAGCCTTTGAGATGTCAAGTGCAATGGCAAAGCTTTCGCCAAAGTCCCGAAAGGAGGATGACCAGGAGTCTGAAAGGTAGGTGAGAAGATCGCCAGTGGAGCGTCCCTGACGGAACCCATACTGACGATCAGAAAGAAGGTTGTGATAGGAAAGGTGCTTTAAAATTTTTCTATTAAGAATTGACTCGAAAACTTTTGAGATACAGGATGTTATAGCAATTGGACGATAGTTAGAGGTTTGGGAATGGTCACCCTTCTTTGGGACTGGCTGAATGATAGCAAACTTCCAGCAAGAAGGAAAGGTATGAGTTGATAGACAAAGGCGAAAGAGTTTGCCTAGGCAAGGTGTAAGCACAGAAGCACAGTTCTTGAGAACAACGGGAGTGACTCCATCAGGCCCATATGCCTTGTTAGTATTGAGGCCAATATATATATATATATATATATATATATATATATATATATATATATATATATATATATATATATATATATATGTGTGTGTGTGTGTGTGTGTGTGTGTGTGTGTGTGTGTGTGTGTGTGTGTGTGTGTGTGTGTGTGTGTGTGTGTGTGTGTGTGTGTGTGTGTGTGAGAGAGAGAGAAATCTTAGGAAATAGGTAGACAAATGAAGAGACCCTCGAGGAATGTGACTATAACGGTTGATGGAGTGACAGTGTAATGAATATTTTAATGTGATTCGGGATTTTGGAAAAAGTGAAAAGTGAGAGTGACGTTGAGGATACGGCAGTTGGAAGAGGTGTACCAGAACAACACGGAGGGACAAGGTGGGGGAGTATATTGACAGAGGATGGAGCATCGATCAGGACTGTCGGGAAAAAAAAAAAAAAAAAAAAAGAGCAACGGAAAATGCAGAAATACAGCAGCAAGAAATAAAATATCAATAAATACTAGCTTTGTCCTAATTCTTCTTCGAAAGTACACTGCATCGTCGTGAAAAAGCAGCTTATAGTGCAACCCAGTGATCAGTGCTATATTAGTCAGCTGTAACTATGCTGTAGGCAAATTCACATGCAGGTATCACGGCTCCGGCAGTGTACGCAAATTTGTTCAATGTCACTATCAACTGAGGCACTAAGTTGGGACTCATCCTGCAGGTGTGGACTGTTGTATCAGATTTGGACGATTCTGTACTAGCTGGTGCTGGCTTTGGCAGAGACGTGCAGAGCATGGGCTGCTACATCGAATACAGGGTACCTGGCTTATAATCCAACACCATTAAAAACCCAGACTTTAGCAGTTCTGTGGTACACCTGGCTGACTTGCCTTTCTGCCGAGGTATATGGGGCAACTGTCATTTCACAACTGTTGCTCCTACGAGGCTGCAGAGTTACTGACAAACTTCGATACAACATATATCATAGGCAGTTACAGAACCATCTAACCTGACATTTCACGGCGCATCAGACTGCGTCAGTTTCTCCTAACATAACCTTCTCAAATTTGAAAGGATTGTAAGGAAACATAAGATAACAACCCCACATTAATAATGTATTTGAGGCTGTGACACATCTGCGAATCTGACCGGCCATGACCATCCCAATTCATGGAAATGAAAAGAAGTGTTCATGAAAGACCACTCCCTTCTATCTTCCGGCAGCATAAAGTTGGTAATACACTCAAAACTAGGATCAGTAGAGATGCTGTGCAACTGCAGAATCAACTCCGACGTCTCTGCCATGCAGGGGAGAGGGATGGAGGGAAATGAAATTAATGATCCCTGATGTTTTCATAATGTATTAGCCATATTTTCACCTGATCAGAGTACAAGAATAACATCGCATACAATATGTTTTGTTAATACATGGCTTGGAAACGTAGCACTTTATTAGTTTTTTCTAGGTAGTAGCCATGATATTCAAGAGCCGAATACTTGAACAATGTATTACATAATATATCAGTAAAATGCATCCATATACACTTACATTCGTATTCCACTTCAAAATTATATATACTGTTACTTTTTATTTCCCATTACACTGTTGCTGCCAATGATACTTTCTTTTCATGATACTGTCTTTCCTAGCAAAAATTGTTACTATTTTCTGTTTCTCTTTTCCTGTTACTTTATGTCCGATTACCGTCTAGGAAGGAGGAGGTCATCTTTTTGTCGGGGTCACATCTTGTGGGATGCAACGTCAGCCGGTAGATAGATAAGTACATACAGACACGCCCAGTAGATAGATATTCTGTATTTAGTATATATCTGGTCATTGACAGAGGATATACAAGCGGGACAAAAGTTCGTTTAGTATTACATCTCCACTTTTCACTTTCCTCTAGTAGTTTTATATTCCCAAGGTGAAAAGCTTGATAGGTTTCTCTGCAAACAGATGAAAGTCTTTGGTATGCTGAGTCAAGGAAGAAGTGATGGATGTACCTTATATGTGAAGTAGAAAGAGTGGTACAGTAGGCGATCTTGTATCCATCCCTATAAATCAGTACTTCCCATTCAAATAGTCTTTAATTTAAACCTGTGAGTCCAAGAAGTTACCAAGACTTTCTTCGACGAAGTTACTTTTTCACCGTGAAATTTATTGTTCGGTGGAAAAAATGGTGGTCTGGTTCCCGTTCTGTTCCTCAACGCTTCATATCCTTCCCTGTCCTTTCTTATTACTGTTTACGTCACTTCCCTCCCAGCCCCTACCTTTACTCTGCTTCTACTCTCTCTCTCTCTCTCTCTCTCTCTCTCTCTCTCTCTCTCTCTCTCTTTCTCTCTCTCTCTCTCTCTCTCTCTCTGTATAGATAGATAGATGGATAGATAGATAGATATAGATATAGATAAAGATATATAGGTATTGATAGATAGACAGATATACTTATTCTAATCCTCCATCCGCACTACTCTAATCTGTCGCAGGCTTCTTCCCCGTCCTCTTCTTTTACTCTCTTCCACTCTTCCTCTTGCCTCTCTTCCCACTCTTCTCTGCTCTCCTGTCCCACTTCTCACCGCCAGAGCACAAAAAATCCGAGGAACCTCTCAGCCTGGGAGACCTACTCTGTTTTATTTTTGGAGCCTCACCTACCCTATACCCTACTCGTACACCCTCTCTCGCTTGTCTCCCTCCCTCTTTTGTTTACTACGTTCTTGTGTGTTTTTGTTATTGTTTTTTACACCTGCTACTCAGAATGTCAGATACTTGAAAGTGATGTGTGCTTATTTTTTTGGTCTCCTTGTTGTTGCTCGTTGAATAGTAGTACAGAAGTAGTAGTTGCAATCTCAGGTTCATCGTGACGTAAACCCGGTAGACAGCAGGCTTTAAGCTGTCCTTCTGCAGTCCATTATTCTCCTTTCGGGGGATAGGAAAGCAGATGAGGAACGTTTGTTTAACTAGGCAGTGGAGCCGCTGATTATACGGGTGCCACCGCATGAAGGAATCCTTCTCCAGTACCCATTCGTAGTGAAAACCTTGATTTAAACCATCAGCACGCTTATACGGTATTACGAAACCCACAACAGCCATTTT
>NC_137019.1:21795532-21938032 GCF_032717465.1 Coenobita brevimanus | reverse complement strand
ACAAGCAGTCTTTTACAAAACGTACACTTAAAAGAGTTTATAAATAAGAACATTGATGTGTAAATATACGTGAGACAATAGGAGTGACGGGTACAAAGCGAGGTGCCGGTGACATAGAGGGGTGTCGGCGGGAAGACAGTGGACATCGCCTGTGTCACGCCTCTCTCTCCCACTGTCACACCTCCCATGACCTTATAACGTAAGAACATTCATTTTTCACCAGTTGTAATAATATGTTAGTTCAGTAACTCATTTCAAACTATTACTGACACAAACTAAATATTCCATATTGTGCTGATATGACGAGGATCGAAGAATTAGCCATCGTGTGATGAACCCTATAAAAGGGACCCAGTTCTGTCTCTCTGCGTCCGTCTCAACGACTTCGATGTCTTGAAGTCGGTCTGTCGTAGTCAAGTATCTGACATTGACAAATACTTCGGGAGTATTGGTGTCGTCAGAGGGCAGTATTCTAAGTGACTGGAAATTTCGCAACACATCTTTCTTATAGCGATTTACTCGTATGCTGCACATTACACCTCAATATCCTCCCGTACGTTACCAGTGCTAATGTTCATATAAGAAAATATTAAATAAATTAATAAAATAAATATCACACGCAAGGGAATGTCAAGATGTCTATCTATCTATCTATCTATCTATCTATAGCCAGACGTCTTAAGCCTTTAAGGAGTGGCCACAAACAGATTGCCTCCATGTCTCCCTGTCCATTGCCATTACGCTGCCCTCTCCTCAGCTCACACTCCCCTCCCTCATATACCTGTCCACTCCATCCCTCCATCTCATCCTCGGTCTCCCCTCCCTCTCCCGCATCTCCATGTCATTTACATACACTCTCCTCGCTAGTCTCTCACTCTCCATCCTCTCCACATGGCCAGACCACCTAAGTGTATTTCTCCTAATGCTCTCTATCACATCCACATCCACATCACACCGCTCCTTCACTTCCTCATTTGTCAGCCTGTCTCTCCATATTACTTTACATGCTCCTCTCAAATAACTCATTTCCGCTGCTCTCACTTTTGCCTTGTGTCCGTCCTACAAGGTCCAAGCTTCACTTCCTTACGTTAGTGTTCGTATCACAGTACTATCATGCAGCGACTTTTTTACTTCCATGCTCACTTTCCTATTTCTTATCACTGCTTTCAAAGAATCAGCAACCTTTCCTCCCTGTTGTACCATTTCAAACACTTCATCCTTTAAACCTCCATCCTTACTCATCATAGTACCCAAGTACTTGAATGCACTCACATTTTCCATTGGCTCACCTTCCAGCCTTACTGTGCATTCAGTGACTTCATGTCTCACGAAGACCACAACTTTTCCCTTGACTACATTCACTTTTAGATCCCTTTTCTTCCACACTCTCCCAAACTCATTCTCATGTTATGATGTGCTGGGCAAAATAAATCGTTAAGATGGAGATTTTAAGCAGCCTCATATATATATACATATATATATATATATATATATATATATATATATATATATATATATATATATATATATATATATATATACTAGAATACGGCTCATAATGTGCATTACTGCTTGAACTACACGACTATTCCCCCTTGCGTTTCTCTTGGGCCGATCGTCCACCTCTTGCGATCTCCCCCCCCCCCTCCTCTCCAGAAAAAAAGTTTACAGAAATTTTATTCAGAAATTCCCGACATCTTTCGGCAAGCTTAAAGTGAAATAAGAATGGTCTTTAAAAATTGTCCCAAACAGTTTCAAATGAAGGTCACAGCTCGAGGTGAGACTCCCCAATGTTCACTCAGAATGAAGAATAAGAAACGCGTTTCACATTTTTGCCATACCCACAGGGACACCCAGATATAGTACCTGTCCTTTACTGTGTCACTCCCTCACTCCTTCACTCACTCACTCACTGAGGGGCTGTGCTTTCTTGAAGTATGTGGTCCAGGCCTTGTGGGAGAAGTATTAGGAAAAAGAAAATTTGCATAGTGGTAGACCTCTCCCCGGGCCACTCCGACAGGGGAAGGGGTGCGGCCCCCAGTGGTCTTAGACAAAGTCGTTGTGCACGACCAAAGTTTTTAACTGAAGAGCATGAAATTTTGTATACTGATAGATTTTCAAACCGGCGACGTTTTGGGAAGTGTAGAACCACCGAAGATCCCCCTCCGGGGGGAAGTGGGAGGTCCCTGGAGGTTCCGGCAAAGCCGTTATGCACGGCCATAGTGTTTAACCTACGAACGCGAACTTTTGCGTTCTGGTAGGAGTTTACTCCGGCTACATTTTAGACAGAGTGCGACCCCCGATGAGCCAACCACTCCCCCACGGATGGAAGGAGAAGGCTGTGTGGAATAGCGATGCCTTATTCATTTTTAATTATTTTTTAAAATTCAGAATGTAAAATTTTGCACATTAGATCGTTACCGGGGCTACATTTTAGGTAGGGTGAGACCCCCAGAGGTGACCCCCCGGAGGAGGGACGGCCCTCGGAGTTCCTGGTCAAAGCCTTTATTTACAATAATGTTATCCTTGGAACTTAAAAATTGGCCTACTGGTAGACGTTCACCCTGGCAACGTTTTAGGCAGGGCAGAATCCCCGATGGTCACCCTCCATGGAAGGAGACAGTTCCTAGGGAGGGACAACGCCACAGTTTTTACTTAGGCTCACGAAATTTTGCACAGCATTAGGTTTTCGCCTAGACCGGAGTTTATAGAGGGTGGGACACCGTGGTTAGCCCCTCGGCCTCCCCCGTAAATAAACATTTTTTCCCTAACATTATTGCAGGGGTGGGCTCGGCTAGTTCACTAATAATGATAACCTCCCATTCGAGCAAGGCATGCTTTACTGATTATGCCAGCCGATGTTGATATTGGTAACACATGACTCAGTAATGGTTGCCAAATTTCAAATAATTTGCTTCTAGTGATTCTTCTCAGGGTTTAGTGTGGATTATATTGTAGTTGTTGCTGAATTCAGATTTAAAATGCAACTGTAATCCCGCAGAATTGCATGGAAAGGGATCTTCTCATTCACCCTATTCACCTGACAGCCCTTCCCTCCATCCTTGTTTCCCCTTCTTAGCAATATCTAAATTTCACCCGTAGATCAGATTCTTCTAACCTAACTCATAAACACTTTCATCTTCAACGCAGCTTGAAAAAGGATGAACAATGTTGGTCAGTGTCAGTATGGGGCACTGTCTTCCAAGGTCCGAACACAAATGTATAGGGTAGGTGGTATACATTAAACTGCTAATTCTCTTTATGTATAGATCTCAAATAGATAGGTCTGCAGTAAGGTTAGTAAATAAATATAGAGGGTATCTGATACAATGTCATGTTGTAAACTTCCTCCAACGCTGCAGCCGTGGTAGGAAAGAGAGACGTTTGGACAGTATGTCTTGTTGTCAACCAGATCCCCCCCACACCCCGTCCATTCCATCATAATAATCTTTCTTGGGTACAGCCTTGTGGACAAATAAGCTGCAGCTGTTCTGTAAAGTGCAGGAATGAAAACGAGGATGAAACTGAAAAGTATTACTTCCCTAAGTACCATCATTAGTTTGAAAAATATTTCCGATGTGAGCAAAGCTTTGATACCCTAATAATACCCTCTCCTCTACTGATAAGACGATTTAAAGACGAGAATGCGTTCTGTTGTAAAGAACAAGAGTCAGTAATAATTTTTTTGTATGACAGCCAATATAAAAAAATTAGGTAAACTTTCTGGACCACATACTCGTACATCTTTTAATGGAATTGTGCATTAGCACTGCTACAGTATACTGTATCATTTGAATCCCCCCCCCACCACACACAGTATATATATATATATATATATATATATATATATATATATATATATATATATATATATATATATTATGAAGGGAGATTTGCCAGTTAGGTAGTCTCGTACCTTCGAGACGTTTCTGGTACCGTAAGTTTCGGCACGAGTCTTCAGAGTTGCCAGTTTGCCTGGTGATTGTGAGCGTAGTTATTTCGTAAGTTAAACATTCATTTATTTTTGTGCTCTTTTTCTTTATAATGTTTTATTTGAGTAATTACTTGTTAAATTATGTAATTTAAGTTCGTATGGTTAATGATTTAGAGTGTTATGTAATGTAAGACAACTCTAGCATGTTTTGATGTCTAGTAGTTGGTAACTGTTGTTGCTAGGGGCTGACGCAAGACAGTATGTCATAGAATGTTGAAGAAGTGGAAGTTTCGAGAGTAATGCAAGCTTATATAAGATGGGTAGTGATTATTACAAGTTTAGTCAGGTTTCAGGTCAGTTTGTGTGAAGTGCAGTCGGTCTTGGTGCAGTGTCAATGTCAGTGAAGGTTGTATATTTTTGGTACTTGTGAAAACAGTGGCAAACAGTGACGGGTTATTGAAGTTTGTATATCAGTGGAACTTGAGAAGACAGTGAAGTGTATTAAGTGTAATTACTGTCAGTGAAGATTATTTTCAGTACTTGTGTAATAAGTGAAGTGTTAGCAAGCATTAAGTGTACTAACTGTGAAGTGTTAAACATTATGTGTAACTGCAGTCTAAAAAGTGTGTATAGCTCCAGTGCTTGTGAGAACAGTGAAGGTGAAAAGCATTAAGTGGAATTATTTGGAAAATAAAGACAGTGAACTTTAAGGAGCCAGTGTTTATTTTCGCCTCAGCTGATCTTGTATACTGCACACCTAAAGGCTGCCCATAAGAACAACTCGCTGGGCAACGTCCTTCCTGTACTGTGTACTGCTGTTGGAGCCTGTGGCAGTGTGGGATGAGGACGTAACAATATATATATATATATATATATATATATATATATATATATATATATATATATATATATATATATAATATTAAGGTGTAGCAATCAGATAGTAGATTATGTAAAAATATTATACAGTTATGGTTCAGCATACTCATTACCTTAATTAGAACAATAGATCTTACATAACGTTGTATGCTGATGAATTCATCTGGGACACAGGCAGGTGGGCTTAACAGACTATCACAAAAACTCATTTTCCGCGTGGGGTGGGCAGTATTTTCTCATCCCTGGTACAGACCTTTGCTGTTTGTTCAGAAGAATGTCTAACAATAGCCTGACGATGTGCTATTCGCGAGTAATATGTTCGAAAGTGATATTATCGTACATATCCTCAACTGAAGGGCCGGCATAAGGGATGAGGGAAACCAGTGACTGGACGAAGCTGTATGGACATTGTTGAATAACTTGTTTTCGTGTGTTTTGTGTGTACTTTGTGTGTTTTATATGTGGTTGTGTGTATTAGTAAGTATATGAATGTATGTGTATGTGTATCTAACGTATACTTGTGCTATCATTTATATATTAATGTTATCATGTATAATAATAACCTGAAACATCCAATTGACATAACTGGATGTTTTCATGATGAGTCAGAGGCGGTTCAGGCCTCTGACCGGCCTCACACGGCTGCCAGAGGGGAGAAGGGGTGCAGGGGAGGGGAAGGAGAGAGGCCGGGGAGGGGAGTAGGAATGGAGAGGAGGAAGCTGTGATGACAGAGAAGTGTGAAGTGACAAGGAAAAAAAAGAGAAAAGACTTGGACGTGAGGAGTGGAAGGTGAAAACAGATGACAGTATGAGAAGACCTGAACACATCTCACGAAATCTAAACAGCGCTTATGGAATCTTTATAGATCTGAAGAAAAATCAATATAGTTAAGTAAAACGTAACTAAACTGAAAGTTAAAGAAATATTGACAGGAGGATGAAAGGCGGTCCAAGTATTTTCATAAAGATAAGGAGAAATATAGGGAATTACTTGGAGCTAAGGTGAACAGATGAGAAAGGAAAAAACGTAATGGAGACAAAGTGTTGATAATTCTAGTGGTTACAAGAACCTTAGTCACCATCATCATCACCACATTCTTCTTCTCCTTCACCCTTATCAACATCAGCAGCAGCAGCAGCAACAACAACAACAACAGCACCAGAATATTCTTCATCATCATCATCATCAATATCTTTATCAGCATCAGCATCAGCATCAATATCTTTATCATCATCATCATCACCATCATCATCAATATCTTTATCATCATCATCATCATCATCATCACGATCATCAATATTTTTACATTTATCATCATCATCATCATCAATATCTTTATCATCATAGTCGTCGTCGTCGTTGTCGTCGTCAGTGTTTGATATGGCATATGGTTAGATCTATACACAAACAAAGAGAAAACTCAAAAGTAGGAGACCTATAAAAACTTGATGCCCAATAAAAATTTCTCACAATCGTTCAAATAATGCAGACTATCAAAACCCTTGCTCCATCTCATAAATAACATCTGATATTTTTGTTTCCCTCAGAATGGTTTCATCTACACCTGTCGGACAGTTATTCCATCAGCTACCAAGCTGAAGTGAGTCCACAATTCTTGGCATGTACTGTACATTTCTGCAGTAACACATAATATTCCTCTCATTATATGACACTCGCTTAAAGGTCGCTTTCGCCGGCCTCCGCTCGATGTCAAAAGGCCAGAAATGATTCATAAATCGAGAACCGGTGGCCTGGAGTGAAAACTGTTTTATTCTTCAAGTAAGGGCATTTTAACGGTACCTTCCTCTAACAAAAATTGCGTTACATTGCGCGTTTTTGCTGCGTTACGGTAACAAACAAACCAACAAACATACAGAAATCGGATCATTATAATTCAGACAGACATACAAAACAACTAGGCACATGAAACCTTCACCACACGAACATTACCAGACTCTCCCCTGCAACATCCCACCTACAGATTCTCCAGTACTAGCAATGAAGAAACACATACATACCGACTTCATGCGCTGAGCAATACAGTACCCCGATCGAACACTGTTCTATCAACCCCTGTCCCAACACTTATCCACCAGGGGTATCCTTAAATCGAGTTCACCTACAGAGGCTTGGATCAGGACATGACCCAGTCCTTCTTAGTTATCAGCTTAGATTTGTGCCGGATGGAATCACATGTGACACGTGCCCCGCTTGTGGTATACAGTACATAACGAACATCTTGGAGCACTGCAAAATACACGTCATACTAAGATGCTAACATATCAACTGTGTAGCGAACCTATGGGACGACCCCTTAGCGGCAGTTGCTTACCTGCGGTCGTCGAGTCTCCTAGTCCAGAGATGACCGGGGTGCTGTACTACCACCACCACCACCAACAACAACAATAACGTTACCTTTCTGCACAGACTTTATTCATCCATTTCGATCCCTTGTCAGGTCCTCAGCTTCGTCAGCTACCATGCCTCGCTTTCTCACACTCATTTGCTATATTCATCTATCTTGTCCTACCACGCCTTCACCCGCATCTTCACACTAATTCACAAATACTCTTTTCACCAACTTGTTTTTATTCATCCTCTGTATATCCACTCCATCATTCATGAATCCCGTATGATGTGTTATCCACCCTGTGCATTTCACACATCTCTTCGTTCCATCTCCCCTGGTGTCACTCCTGCCTTTTCACAACCATGTCATACCGGGTAGAGACAACGGTGCTAAAGTTAGGTCACGAACCTCAAACAAGGTCGTACTCTGAACAGGACCCTCTCCCCCTCTATTTAAAAAATATATGTATACCGTATATATCACTGTTGTTATTCCCGACGACATAGTGTACTGGTTGTGTCTGATTTATGATTAATATTAATATGTATAGTTTGTATATTACTGAAGATCAACATATCAACAAGTTCCCGGCTGGCTTTTCGGCCTCCCCTGGAGTCCAAGTCGTGTCAGTAACATCCCACCCATTCTTCCCGGGCTCTGGTGCTTGATATCTGACAGCTTCGTATCCACCTTTCTTCCTTGAACTGCTCTACTCATCACTTCTTTATGCATTTACCTTTCGTTTTCTATTACCGCACAGAGGAACAGTACCACTACTTCGACTCTCAACATTCAGTAGTACATCACACTGAAATTATTATCCTTCTCTCTCAACAACCATTGCTTTACTCTTATCTGCATATACTCGTACTTTCACATCATAACGTTCAGACCAGTCTGCAAAGATATTGTTCAGTCAGTTGGAGGCTGTCAGCTAACAAATGTTCATTGTCGTTATACGAGTTACAGAAGTATCACATTCTCTCATCAGCAATCTAATGGTATAAATGAAAGAAGGCTTTGCTTCAAACAATCTGGCCATGTTTTATACGAAAACTTCGGTTACAAATATATGATGTGTGGTACAGAATGTCCTTAATGCTTCTGTTCCACGTAAGTTTACTTTTAGTGTTAATTTGTAGCTTTTTACATGCGGCGAAGCCGACAGGTCTATAAGTGGTACACTTGGGGGATTTTTTTTTTTTTTTCCTTCTTCAAGGCAAGTTCGAATATCTGCTCTTGGAAAGCTCTGAGTGATTTTCTTATGAAATACAAAGTTGCTAACCTTAAAGTTCTGAACTGATTTAACATGTAAGCTGATGCATCAGTTTAACACGTACAGCTGTCGCGTCAGCTGACGTATCAGCTGACTATTAGGCGATTTTTATTTCGGCTACAAGGAGGCCTTTTAGCGACTTTCTCAAGAAATACAAAGTTGTTCAGCTTGAAAATTTGAGCTGATCTGACATGTCCGTTGTTGCATCAGCTGATGCACTTCAAAATACGGATTGCAAGAGTTTCGCCGCAGGTCTATGAAGATAGTCTCTTCTTGTTCATGGGATAAGAGTGTGTGTGTGTTTTTCCTACTGCTGTTAATGATTTTTGCAGACACTCTTTGTTATTGTTAGTATATAATATGATAGGGCAGAGTGGAGTATAAGTCCCCCTTAGGGGAAAATGGCTGTGGTATCTAAACTATCAATGTCACCGATGCAGGGAAGTTGTTTTTTTGAATCTTTCATTAATGACCAGTCCATCCTGTACGGTACATATGTTCGTCAGGTTTGTAATATAGTAAAAATACGAAATAAAAACAATTTTTAAAAAGGGTGTTCTCCCCATAATGCATAGGGTATAACCCATGGTGGAGGCGTTTTACCCCACCTTACAAATCTGCTTTTCACTGTATGGGAGATTCATCTAAAGTAACGATTAATTTGCCAACTTGGCAAATAGCGAACTCCATTCAGCCCTAAGTGCTTTACTTTCTCGAACAGGCAACCGAAAAACAGCTGCATATTAAAATGGGTAGAGCTTTATTTGAAAAAAATAATAACAATAACTGTCACCTTCAGTCAGCTCTAACAGATGCCAGGGTCTTTTCTTGGTGTGCATTCCTCCTGAATGAAAATTAATACCACGCTGTCCTTTTTTGTATTACATTCGACAGACAGATAATTATAAACGTTTTAGCGTAGACATGTTATAATAACGTGAAATCAACTCGGTTATCATCAGAGTCACCATTGGTACAGGTGTACCAGTCAAACCCCTGTGTGCATTCTTCATGTGTCAAGTTTCTTCACGACAAACACCGCACCCATTTTTCAGAACATCTGTTGTTTGTTGCATCTGATTTCCTTAATGAGTTTTTTTTTTTTTTTTTTTTTTTTTTAAGCTGCTGCTCAGTTATTTTGATCTGCTTCGTATAGATGGTGCCGATACTTTGATCAACTGTCTAGTAAAGTAACCGACGCCTCCAAATAAGCAGAAAAAAACGAGAGAGGTCTATTATCTCGAGAGGGCCTTATACCAGACTCAACCCTATCATTATTGCCAAAGCATTTACCTGGCTAAGCAGATAGCGAGCTCATCAAATGTGACTGCAAATCGTAAGGAGGTTGTTGGCATCGCTTGTGTAGAAATGTGAGTTATCTTGTGCACACTCCAGTAACTCTATGTGTGGAATATGATCACAAGTAATTCATGGACATTTCAAACAAACCTTGGTAATGTATATTTTAGGCCATGCAGAGTGACATTATTGTGCTATAGTGAATGATCATACGAGTAATTAATCATCGAATTAAATACAGGTATTGTTAGAAAATATTTTGTATTTATATGTTACCTGTGAATAAAGGGTACAATTGGACTTTATAATCCCCACAATAGGAACTTGTATCATACTGAAACATATTTCCTGTATCAGTTCTGGTAAACAGGAGCACTCACATACCCAGTGCTGTGCTACATAATGCTCACCTTTGCCTCAAAGAGCCTCCAGTACATATACTTATTAAATGAGCTTGCATGTAGGTAACACAGCCAGACAGGTGAGCCCCTACCCGTGTAATAATCAGTAATGTTTTTGATTGTCTATAAGCACAACCCAGTACTGTACTTTTTATACAGTTGAATGTGTACTGTACAAAAAAAAAAAAAAAGTCTTCTTTCAGTACAGGAAGGCTTTCTTTGACAGTGCTGTTGCAATAGCTATCGACCTATGCAGTAGTTGGGAGAATGCAGGATCATTTTTCGTACTAGCATCGTGGCGACATAGAATTTATTTCCAGGTCTTGTGGAAGATTCAGGCACTTGCAAATATACATAACCACATTAATAGATCTGTCGTACATATTCTGTTGTAAGAAGACCGGGGAAGAGGGGAAGAAACAGACGGGGCAGTGAGAGAAGAATGAGAGGAGGTGAGGAGGGAAAAAAAAAATTGTGCGGATGCTTAAGCCCGTGAGATACAACCAAGAATTTCAAAGGCATGAATACTGAGCAGAGGCGTTCGTTTCATTTCGCTGGCACTCTGTTGACAGTTCTCTGAATACTTTTCTTTACTTTTTCATGTTCGTGGATAATTCAATCCTACCCACCCTCGTTTTGCTAATGATGATAATGATGATGATGAAGATGATGATGATGATGAGGAGGAGGAGGAGGACGAGGAGAAGGAGGAGGAGGAACAAGATAATAGGAGGACGAGAAAGATAAAGACAGGAAATGGAGCCTAGTGGTGGTGGGAAGGGCAGGGCATAAGGTGAGAGGTGTCGGTAGGAGAAGCATGTGGAAGTCTTCTTGGACCGCATAATTCCCTACCAGTTTTTGCTGTACAGGACCCACACTGGCCTGGCTGGTGTGCGAGTGGAGGCGCCAGGCTGTCTGCGCGTTCTCTAGATGTTATCAGAGGGGGCAGGGGGCGGACACAGAGACAGGGAGCAGGCACAGGGGCAGGAGGAAGACACAAGGCCAGGGGAAGGCACAGGGGCAAGAGAAGGCACAGGGGCAAGAGGAAGACATAGGGGCAGGGGAAGGCACAAGGGCAGGGGGAAGACACAGAGGCAGGGGAAGGTACAGGGGCAAAAGAAGGCACAGGGGCAGGGGAAGGCACAGGGGCAAGAGGAAGACACAAGGGCAAGGGAAGGCACAGGGGCAAGGGTGGCACAGGGACTGGGGAAGGCACAGGGACAGGGGGGAAGGCACAGGGGCAGGGGAAGGCACAGGGGCAGGGGAAGGCACAGGGGCAAGGGAAGGCACAAGGGCAAGAGGAAGACACAGGGGCATGGGAAGGTACAGGGGCAGGGGGGAAGGTACAGGGGCAGGGGGGAAGGTACAGAGGGCAGGGGAAGGTACAGGGGGCAGGGGAAGGCACAGGGGCAGGGGAAGGCACAGGACACAGGGGCAGGGGAAGACACAGGGGCAGGGGAAGACACAGGGGCAGGGGCAGGCACAGGGGCAGGAGGAAGACACAGGGGCAGAGGAAGGCACAGGGGCAGGGGAAGGCACAGGGGCAGGGGAAGGCACAGGGGCAGGGGAAGGTACAGGGGCAAGGGAAGGCACAGTGGTAAGAGGAAGACACAGGGGAAGGGGAAGGCACAGGGGCAGAGGGAAGGCACAGGGGCAGGGAAAGGCACAGGGGCAGGGGAAGGTACAGGGTCAGGGGAAGGTACAAGGTCAGGGGAAGGCACAGGGGCAGGGGAAGGCACAGGGGCAGGGGGAGGTACAGGGGCAGGGGAAGGCACAGGAGCAGGGGAAGGCACAAGGGCAGGGGGAGGTACAGGGGCAGGGGGAAGGCACAGGGGCAGGGGAAGGAACAGGGGCAGAGAGAAGGCACAGGGGCAGGGGGAAGGCACAGGGGTAGGGGGAAGGCACAGGGGCAGGGGAAGGCACAAGGGTAGGGGGAAGGAACAGGGGCAGGGGAAGGTATAGGGGGAGGGGAAAGTACAGGGGCAAGGGAAAGAACAGGGGCAGGATTCAGGCACATGGCAAGGTAGGCACAGGAGCAGACGAAAACTCTGGAGGAGAGGCAGGCACAGAAAGAGATGTGAGCAGGGTGCAAACAGACGGATAGAGACAAAGGCAGGGTGTAGGGAAAGGGACAAAGGTAGACACAGGGGCAGAGGCAGGCACAGGGGCAAGGGCAGGTACAGAAGCAGGCACACCAGCAGGGTGGCAGGTGCAGGAACAAAGGGTAGGCATAGGAGCAGAGGGTAGGCACAGGAGCAGGGGGCAAGTACAAAAGTAAGAGGGAGGTAAAGGGGTAAAGGGTAGTCAAAGGAACAGGAGCAGAGGAAGGGAATCAGGAGGGCAGATGCAGGACGGGGCAGGTGGGTATTCAGACAGTAGGGTTAAGCAGGGGAGCATAGAGAGGAAAGGTGTGTGTGTGTGGGAGGGGGGACACACTTATTTTGGTTGTGAAACGTTGTCTCAGTGATGTCTGCCCACTACACTGACGCACCCTACAGTACATCATCTATCCTCACCCAACACCAACCATCCTCAACTTACAACATCCACTCTCACCCCTCACCAATCATTCTCACTTTACATCATCCACCCTCACCTACATCCACCAGCACCCAGCGTATGTTTGGCTGCAACAGTTTATGTTTTCAAAAAAACTTCATGTATATATATCTAGAGAGAGAGAGAGAGAGAGATGGATAGACAGATAGATGAACAGGTAGACTGATAGATAATTTAGATATATAGATAATAGACAGATAGATGGATGGATAGACAGACAGACAGATAGATGGGCAGACAGATAGACTGATAGATGGCTATTTCTATCTAGGAACTCGTATGCATTCTCTCTCTCTCTCTCTCTCTCTCTCTCTCTCTCTCTCTCTCTCTCTCTCTCTCTCTCTCAGCACCAACACACACACACATATGAGCTCATCACATACCTGGCGAGCTACGCGTGCCCAGGTGGACCTTTAAGTTTAGTGGACCTCTGAAACCATAACACTGTTCGCAGGTGCACGGACCCCCACTCCCGTTTTCCTTCCTTCCCTTCTCCTCATCCCGTTCTTACCTTTCTTGTCTTCCCCTCCTCCTCTTCCCTTTCCCCTCTTCTCTCCTCTCCCTTTTTCCTTCTTCTCCCTTCTCCCCCTTTCCCGTTTCCTCCTTTTTACTCTTCCTCTCCCTCCCCCTCTCCCCCATCCCCGTGTTCCCCTTCCCTTCTTCCCCTTCTCTTTTCCCCCTTTCTCCTAGTCGCCCTTCACCTCTTGCCCTTCTCTCCTTCCCCTGTATGTCCATTCTTCTCCCTTACTTTGCGATACTTTCATCCTTTTCTTTCCTCCCTCACTAGAAAAAAAAAAGAAAAAAAAAAAAAGGAAGTAAATGTTTTTTATAATCCTCATCACCCCAACTTTTATTCTTAGCTATGAAATAAATGTGACAGGTAGAAGCACAGCTAGTGCAGCACTCGCGCCCACCAGCTGGTTTATGAGCCGAATATTTGACTTTGCCCTGTAACGTTGACCTGCGACAGGTTACCACCAAAACCGAAATACTTCCTAATTGTGCAACCCCAATCCCTTCCACCAACTTAAGTCTATATCAGATCAAAATTGTTTAAGTTGCTTTGTACGGTGACTTTGACCTTTGACATTTCCCTATGACCTTGACCTTTGACTGGTTGTTCTCAGATCGAATTTCTTATCCTTGTTTTAACATGATCCATTGCACAAATTTTAGTATACTTCATATATGCTCTGTTTAAGTTGACCCTGCCATGTGCCCTTAACCTTTGATCTGTTGCTCTAAACACAATAAGCCAATTTCTTGGCTAATCTTCAACTCATCTACCAAATTTGATCCAAATCATATCAAAACTGTTTTAGTTATTTTCCTCACAATGAAACACACAGATTTAAATTAGACATTACCCTATGACCTTGGCCTTTGACTGATGTCACCCAAAACTGAATACCTTTGTTCTTGTCTGAGCCTTACTCTTTCCACCAAGTTTAATTCCTCATATCAAAACTGGGCTGGCCTTGCCCTGTCGCCTTGAACTCTGGCCTCTCCCTATGACCATGAACTTTGACTGATTATTCTAAAATATCTCATTATTATACTCTTGTCTTATCCTCAACCCCGCCACAAAGTTTGATCTAAATAGGATGAATACACATGAAATGACCTTGCCCTGTGACCCTGACCTCAAAAATAATAAGTTTACTCCTTGCTTAATCCTCAACCCTTCCACCCAGTTGGACAAAATCAGATCAACATTGTCTGAGTTAAGCACATACAAGGGTGGAACTTTGACTTTGCCCTGTGACTTTTATCTTTGATTATTCTCAAAACTGAATCATTTCATGTTTGCCTTACCTTCATCTCTTCCTCCAAGTTTGGTTTAAAGTGGATAGTAACCAAATTTTTGCGATTTTACAAAGTCAACGTTTGACCTAGACAAGTGACCTTGATCTCTGACCTGTTATTCTAAAAAATAATAGGTTTCCTCCCTGGCGGCCCCTCAACACCTCCACAAGTTTGGTCAAAATCGGAGAAAAAATGTCTGGATTATTTTTCACACACACACACACACACACACACACACACACACACACTCACTCACTCAAAACACAGCACCCTTCTCTCGCATCCCGGGCACGGGTGTAATGAGGCAGATGTATACTTAAACACATCTCAAACCAAACTACACAACCTACTGAAACCTATAGGTTAGTGAGAGGGACACGGACAAGTACAGGCGAGTGAGAGAGGATAAGTGAATAAAAAATGAGAGAGAGAGAGAGAGAGAGAGAGAGAGAGAGAGAGAGAGAGAGAGAGAGAGAGAGAGAGAGAGAGAGAGAGAGAGAGAGAGAGAGAGAGAGAGAGAGAGAGAGAGAGAGAGAGAGAGAATCTGTAAACATAGCGTAAATGTGTGTAAGGAAAAAGTGAGAGCATAAAATTGACAGTGAAGGAGTGACAGTGAGTGTGCAAGAGTGAGAGTTTCTGAAATAGTAAGTGTGGGAGTGAGCCAGAGTATGAGAAAGTGAAGCTAAGTGTGAGACAGTGCAAGAACGAAAGAAAGTTTGAGTGAGTCAGTGAGCGTAAAGGGAGGTAACAGTGAGTGGAGAATGGGCGAAAGAATGAGAGACAGTGTAGGAGAGTTATAAAATGAGACAATGTGAGTGCACAGGACCGACAGAATGTGTGAAAGTGAGTGTGCAAGTGAGTAATTGTGGGCGTGCTCTAGTGATGGAGAATGAGAGACAAAGCAAGTGATGGGTGAGTGAGTGATTTGTATGTATGACTGAGTGACTGGGGTGTGAGAGTGAGTTAAGAATAGATGAGAGAGAGAGAGAGAGAGAATGTCCAAATAAAAGCAATATTTAAAAAAGGTTCGATGACATGTGCCACGTGAGGTTAACTTAAGCAGTTCTAGCCGCTGTTATGCTAAAATGTGAATGTTTAGGAAAGTTAGATGCGAAAGGGATGTCTGTTGAGCAAGGAAGAGTGGCTGTGCGTGATAGGAATGATTGGAGAGAAATTGTGAATGAATAAATGGTGACACGGCCCTAAGGGGATATTCTCCCTCATTTGGTCTGGTCAGCTGATCAGGTCAGATGCGGGTAAGGGGATGGGTCCATTATGATGTATAGCAGGAGTGAACCAGCTTTGCTCTTGGGCCCTGCTGCGGATGTCTTTGATTGCACTGCGCAGTTGACCCTCGTGCGGTGTGGTGCAGTGTGGATCTGTCCCTTCTCCCCTTGGGGCTGAGATACGAATAAATGTGTATTTGAGTAAATTGGGAGTGTGTCGTCCTGTCTCGGCTACCTCCCTTTTTTTGGGGGAAGTAGCCAAGGTGTATAGATATAGATAGGAAGGTCTCCACCTGTGACCTTCTTGTTCCACCATTAATGACGAATTATTTTTCTAGATCTTTGCAATGTGGCTATAAACTTTTAGGTAAAAATTAGTTAATCTCAGATGTATACACACACACACACACACACACACACACACACACACACACACAAGAACAACATCGACAAAATGGCAAGACAAATGAGATAATGAATTAGATTATACAATATATAAAACAATATTTTATTGATAGCAGAATCACCCAGTCAACAATCATCAGGATTTGTTAAAAGACAGTAATACTGTAATTTAATTGCCGCCCATAGTGGGTATGAATAAGACTTTAAGAAATATTTCCTCTGCAACCTATAAGATTTTAACAAATATTTCTTTAGTAACCTATAATATTGAGTATAATACACACACACACACACACACACACACACATACATATATATATATATATATATATATATATATATATATATATATATATATATATATATATATATATAATGTTGGTTCTGTCTGTGTAACCGAAGCGACCTTGTCTTGAAAATGAATATGCAAAGTTTTCCCTTGAATGCACGTTCCCGAATACAAAGCCACTCTTTCAGCTTTTATGAAAGTAAATCAGTAGAAAACAATGTGCTTGGCATCAGAGCAAAAGGAGGAGGGTGAGAGTGCGGGGTGTTGTTTGAGTTAGCGAGACGGAAGTGCCTGGTCGGGGCGGGTGCCATTTTTGTCGCCCACTGACCGCCCTTCTGACCGCCCTCCCTGCCCCTCACCACGGGACACGAGTCTGCCCCAGGAGCCCACACCGCAGCCCCTCTCCGGTCATCCACTCTCACCACCGGTTTCTTACTCCGTTTCCCCTACCCACAGCCACCTTCCTCTTAGTGTTTCTGTACGTGGCGTGACTGACAAGGGAAACACCCAGGCCATCGCTTTACAAATCCAGGTCTTATTTCAATTCTAGATGCGAAAAGACTAAAAAGGACTCTGCCCAAAGCTCTTGGATTCAGACCGGAAATCTACCGTATTCGTATATGTAGGCCTAATGTTCATCTGCCGTTTAATAAACATCTTTTCAATATCAGGACCCATCGCGTCGTCTCGTTACTTTCATCAATCAACTTGTCGCTGCTTAATTGCTAACTCAGTCTACGGCCCATTAATGATTTCAGCGCATTACCACTTGTATTTTGTAGCATAGTGGTTAGAACACCCCAGTCGGAGTCACGGCCTGGCCATGAGCATATTTACATTCCCAAATGAAGGTGAAGGAGGATTTCTCGTCCCAGCAGCCTGGGCATCTGCCCTTAAATGAGCTGAATTACGGTGAGCTAGCCTCGGGTTCCTGCTCCTCGAAGACGGTTACATGTGACACCGTTAGGCTCTATTCACACTGTAGGGACGGTCACGCTCCAGTCACGCTCCACTCCCGCTCTGCTCACGGCCCTGGTGCATTCACACGTCCGGTCCGCTCTCGCTTCGCTCGCGGTCCCGTCATCCCCTCTCCCTCAACAGTAGACGTGCCACCACCACTAACGGAGGATGTGTGACTTTTTACGAGCCGAGTTGGCAATGATTGCCATTGCACTGGATGAAGAAGAAAGAAGAAAACCATCCATTCATCCATCATCCAATCCTACATTGTCCCATGAGGAACGTAGAAGCACGGGGCTAGGCAGTTGGTCCAGACATTTAAGATGAGAGTGACCAGCCTCACTCATCCCTGAGTGGCATTACATGAGCAAACAACCCCAACCATCCCTTGGATATAAACCTTCACCGGCTCAATCCAATTGGAGCACAATAATTACCCACTAAACCACCAGGCGCCAAAATTTGGTTATATGGTTACTACCCAGCGTAGTAAATGGTTTCCTGGTGTACAGGAAACCATTTGGCTTGTCACTCAGTGTACTGTAGAGTCACCTACAGGCAGAAGGAAGAGGAAAGAATGAAGGAAAGAAAGACAGAAGAGGGAATGTAAAGTCATCTGTAGGCAGAAGAACAAGGAAAGAATGAAGGAGAGAAAGACAGCAGAGGATGGAAGGAAAGAAGGATGGAGGAGAGGAATGGGCAAACACTCGAGAGCGGCACTACATCGAGTGAGTGGATGGTGAGCGCCCCCGCCTACCACAAAAAAAAAAAAAAAAAGAAAACAAATTAGAAAACAAAGTCGAAAAAGAAAGAGAGTGTGGGTTCATCCAATCTTGCAAGATAGGAAAAAGTGAAGGGGAGTTTCATACACTGTTTCCACATCTGATTGGTGATGAAAGTAAATTTCACAGCTATTTTAGAATGAGCATTGGAACATTTGAAAATATACTATCAAAAATTGAGGATGATCTGAAAAAGGAAAACACATCATTCAGAGGGCTGAATCAAGACGAGCGGAGCGAGACTGTGGCGGGTGTTCACACTGTTGGTTCGCTCTGCTCACGGTCCACTCTCGCTCCGGTCAAAATATCATTTGAATGGATCGTGAGCGGAGCGAGAGTGGAGCGATCCTTGACCGTTACTGCCAGTGTGAATGCTTCCATTGAAATGCATGTAATGATATTTGTCTGGACCGTGAGCGGAGCGAGAGCGAAGCGTGACCGTCCCTATAGTGTGAATCGGGCCTATTTCACCCTCACCTTTCTTAAATGGTGAAAACAGACCATGATGATGTTCGCTGTATAATATTCATCATCATCACCATCATCATCATAATCATCATCACTACTACTGTTCTTGTTGTTGTTATTGCTGTTGCTGTTGTTTCTTCCTGTGCATTCATAGAAAACATGGAACCTGCATACCCCCATCATGCGATATGCATGACGATTTGAAAGAATTACATAATAACATCGCTGCATCATAAAACAAGCTAGAGTATCCCTAATGTAAAAGCTACATGATGGCGACTGTGGCATATGTAAATGATATATATTACAGAGGGTACAAGGAATGTGATATTCCAGGATACACTCAATGAGTCGTATGATGATGATGATGATGATGATGATGATTAGTAGTAGTAGTAGTAGTAGCAGTAGTAGTATCTATAGCAGTAGTAATTAGAGGATATGAGCCCAGTCTGCAACATGTACTACATCAATGCGATATCTGCTCTCCTTCCTCTATTTTACATCCTTTATAAGGTTTTGAGGCTGACCCCCCCCCCCTAAAATTAATGGTGGAAAAAATTTTCATAATGGAAGAAGTCATCAAGGAAGCAGGCGAACTGACCCGGGAAGTTTCGCTGAAATCCACGTGCTCACTTTTCCATATTTCTGACCGTTTTTATTTTTGGAAGGGGGGCTAACCCCCCCAAGAATCACTGGGGAGGGTCACGTTTCCCAAATGTCATATTACAGATAAGGGTCCATTGTGCAGCGTGTACTAAGATATCAAAGCCATGTGTACCTTACCTTTATTATTTATGAGAATGTTTAATTTGGTGAGTGGGTGATCCCCTTAAAATGATGGTTGAAAATTGTATATAATGGAAGATCTTCGGAGAAACCACACGAATTCACCTGGAAAGTTTCACTCAAATCCATGATATAGCCTGGGTGGAGTTAAGGCACATACACGCAGACATACACACACAAACTGAATCTAGCACAACAGTGTAGGGGGGATTACCGAAAATGATACCATCCTATTCCGTAGGACTGATGATGATGATGATAATAATAATAATAATAATAATAATAATAATAAGTAATAATAATAATAAAAATAATAATTCATTAATAATTGGTGGTAGGTGGGGGCGCTCACCATCCACTCACTCGATGTAGTGCTGCTTTGGGTGTCTGCCCTTTCCTCTCTTCCTTCTTTCCTCTTCTGTCTTTCTTTCCTTCATTCTTTCCTCCACCTTCTGCCTACGGGTGACTTTACACTCCCTTTACTGCTTTTATTTCATTTATTCTTTCTTCTTCCTTCTGCCTATTGGTGACTCTACACTGAGTGACAAGCTAAATGGTTTTCTGTACACCAGGAAACCATTTACTACGCTGGGTGGTAACCATATAACCAAATTATGGAACCTTGTGGTTTACTGGGTAACTAAGGCTCTCCAATCGGATTGAACCTATGTAGGTTTATGGTAGTTGGGTTTTATTGTTCACATAATGCCACTCAGGGATGAAAGAGGCTGGTCACTCTCATCTTAAATGTCACGACCAACTTGGCAAGCCCCGGACTCCTACCGTGCTCATGGGGCAACATTGGATTGGATGATGTATGGATGGATAGATGGATAACAATAATAATTATTGTCATTACCTTCGCCAAAGAGGTTATGTTCTTGCCCACGTTGGTTTGTTGGTTTGTCTGTTAGCAGGATTACTCAGAAAGTTCAGCAAGCATTTTGCTGAAAATTTTTGAAGGGGTAAGGTATGGCAAAGGGAACAATCCATTAGATTTTGGCAGTGATCCGGATCATCATCCGGATCTGGAAATTTTCCACACAATATTTCCAAAAGTTCTCAACGAATTTCAATGACATTTGGTGGAAGGATAGTCCATGGGCCAAGAAAGAATTGATTAAATTTGGGGGCGGATCCGAATCCTGATCCTGCGATGACACTGGCAGAGGTATGCGATCTGGGAGCTTTCTAGTTATTATTATTATTATTATTATTTTATTATTATTATTACCTCCACCAAGGAGGTTATGTTTTGCCGGCTTTGGTTTGTTTGTTTGTTTGTCTGTTTGTCTTCTAGTAGATTACTCAAAAAGTTATGAACGGATTTTGATGATTTTCTGTGGAAGGATGGGCCATGGGCCAATGACGAAATGATTAAAATTTGGGTTGGATCCGGATCCGAATTTGGATCCTTTTTTACGGCAATGGCATTGGCGGAGGTATGCATTCTTCGAGTGCTTTCTAGTAATTATTATTATTATTACTGCTGCTGCTGCTGCTGTTCTTGTTGCTGTTATTGTTGTTGTTGTTGCTGCTGTTGCTACTGTTACTACTACTACTACTACTATGGTACTACTACTACAACTACTACTACTTTTTTTTTTTTTCTACTACAATCACCTCCATCCATTGAGGAATTATATTTTGAAGATCAAAACCAACCTTCCTAATACAGTTCACCACTTGGAGTTGTAATGTGAAGGTTAACACTAACTCTCATAATACAATCCGCTGGCCCCAAACACGAACGGCTGTGGTTACCAATCATCCACTAGTACTTTTATTACTTTATTTTATATTTATTGATATTACAGTGTAAATCTAGACATTAAACTATTGGAGTTGCTGGTCTATGCGACTCTCGACCACCGTAGCTTCGTAATCTATACCAGCCAGAGAGACAGGCCTGAGGGCTGATGATCTTGTGCCCCTGAGACATAGGAGTGCAGACCTCACGAGGGAGAATGACAGTCGACATCTCAACCAGGCCATAACAGAACTGTGCGGTTGACGTTTCTTCTCAGAAAGAACCTCTGCCGGTCTCGAGAAGAATCTCACCGCCTCTGGACCCATCCCACCTGATGCTGTGACCACAAGGGGAGTGAATCGACCGTGGTCCACATGTTGGATCCTTTCTTCATAATTTCTATTTTTTTCTTGTTCATTCCTTTTGTGTGCAGCTTCGAGAGACAGTTCGCGATGGCATGCTGCCATGGGATCGAATATCCTGATGTTGAAGAACGCCCTTTGCCCACGTGTCCAGAAACCTCAAGCACTGACATCCACTCTTGCATCATTTTATGTGTCTGCTGTTCTGTGGGTGAAGTGCTCCCCGTCCAGGGGTAGCAGAGCTGGCTCAATCGTGACATCATGGCATGGTTCCTGCAGCATTTTGGCAGTGAGGTCTCGTACTTCATCGTGTCAGATGCAAACAAAGTCTCCCTTCTTGCATACCATTGCATGGTTTGCATCAAAGGCATTGCCACAGGCACAGTGTTGTGGTAGGTTCTCTATTGGCCACCCATATCTCAAGGCTATGGCGTCATTAAATTCTTGTTTGTTGAAGTGTAAGCCTTTTGCCTTGAGAGGCAGGGTTGTCAGCCAGTTCGATGCCCCAACCTCCTGTGCAATTTCAACTCTTCTGCAGTGGTCTGGTGTTAGATGTTCGATTACGTACTGCACCTGGTCCTTTCGTCTTGCTTCACGCTCCTTGCTTATCTGTGTCTTTACGTCTTTCTGCCTTTGGTGGTAGATTTCACTCGTCTCAACCTGAACGCATATCTTCTGTGACAAGGATTCAGTGAGTCTGAGTGAATTTCTGTGTTCGTAGCTTGCCACGGCTGCTGGATTTATAATGCCAAGGCCTCCCATCCTGGGTGGTAGTGCTAGAAGGTCCCTCTCTTCTGGTGTGGGGATGTGGCCATTGGTTAAAGATGGGAGGAATGAATCCCTGATAGCATCCTCCAGTGGTTGTAGCAGCAACTCGATGTCTGGTATGGTCATCACGAAGGTCCACTTGTGTTTTACACCTTACGTAAATGCACTGTATGCTGCATGGGGTTCTGTTTTTCCGTGGCTGGATAGTGTATGAATTTCTTCTATCCACGTCTTTACCTTATCACTCACATATTTATCTTTAAATTCCTGTGTTCCAATCACAGCACCTAGATGCCTCTGACCTTCCTTGGTCACTATCACTTTTGTGTCTCTAAATGTTTCCTGTACATCTTGATTGTAAGCTGGTTTCACGAACAAGATGGACTTACTTACATTAGGGTAGTAGCCTGCTGCTACTACTACTACTACTACTACCACCACTATTACTACTACTACCACTACTACTGCTACTACTACTACCACCACTACTGCTACTACTACTACTGCTGCTGCTGCTGCTCGTATTGTTGTTGTTATTGTTAATACTATAAAACTTCCCACATCCCTGTGGGAAGTTTTCTTGTTTTTGTCATTATTATTATTATTATTATTATTATTACTATTATTATTATTCCTTATTTTATAATTACGATATTTCAAAGGCTATTTGCCCTAGAGCCTTAAAACTTAGTCAACTTAGTCGCATAGCTGGCAGCTTCTTTTGGCCAAATATGGGGGTAATCTGTCAATTGGGTCTCTGGATATTATCCGGAACACAGAAAAGTGAGTCAGCCACGCTATCTGCAAAACTGCTTAAGCGAGGAACCTGAAATTTTACTACAATATAGCCTTAAGGCGGACGCAGTTCAGAGAGGAGTATGGTTCCAAACGGTTGATAATTCTCAAAGATCCACTGGGGTCCAAAATTAGGGCTTTCCAGCTATTCTGGTTGTCATCTAATTTTCCATAAAGGGTTAAAGCTAGAGCCACCAAACTTGGTGGACTTATAGACTGTGATGACCTAAGGTGACATACATAATATCAGTGACCTTGACCTCAAGGTCCCTTTATAGCTCAGCTTCTAGTAGGGAATGGTTGTGGGAAGTTTTCCTTTATCAAAATTGTCCTTGGACAGTTTCACTAAGTTCTAGTCATTAAAAACTTTCCACATCCCTGTGGGTAGTTTCCTTGTTTTTGTCATTATTATTATTATTATTATTATCATCATCATCATCATCATCATCATCATTACTATTATAATTATTATTCATTTATTTTACAATTTCAAAGGCTATTTTGCCTAGAGCCTTCAAACTTGGTCAACTTTGTCAAGCAGCTGTCCACTTCTTTTGGCCAAATATAGTGGCAACCCAACGACAGGATCTTCGGATGTTATCCGAAACACAGAAAAAGGAGTCAGCCATGCAACCTCAAGAACCGCTTAAGCTAGGAAGTTAATATTTTATTACAGTATAGCTTTAAGGTGGACGCAGTGCGGTAAGGGGTGTGGTTCAAATCCACTGATTATTCTCTGACACTGTCTGGGGGCAAAAATTGGAATTTTCCTTGATATTCTGGATGTCACCTAATTTTCCATGAAGGATTAATGCTAGAGTCACCAAACTTGGTGGACTTGTGATGACTTAAGGTGACATATACAAGATCAGTGTCCTTGACCTTGCCTGGGATAAAAAAAAAAAAAATGAGACTTTTCCGGATATTCAGGATGTCACAAATTTTCCACGAAAAACTAAAGCTAGAGCCACGAAATTTGGTGGACTTCTAGACTGTGTTGACCTACGGTGACATGCACGAGATCAGTGACCTTGACCTCAAGATCCCTTCATAGCTTAGCTTCAAGGTAGCAGTGGCTGTGGGAAGTTTTTCTTTATCAAAATTGTCTTTCGAAAATTTTATGCTATTCAGTATAGGTATTAGTATTATTCTTACTTATTCTAAAATTGCGATATTTCAAAGGCTGTTTGGCCTAAAGTCTAAACTTAGTCAATTTGGTCTGACAGCTGTCTGCTTCTTTTGGCAAAATATAGTGGCAATCCATCAACTGAATCTCCGAATATTATCGGGAACACAGAAAAATGAGTCACCCATGCTTTATCAAGAATCACTTAAGCTAGGAAGCTAAAATTTTACTACAATACAGCTGTGGGAAATATTTTCCCCCAGAGCAATTGCACTCTCTACTTTTTATAATAGTCGTCCCTGGTTAGAAGCAGAGGAAAACCAGAAGATCGTTGTCACATGTTCAAGCGGTTTTTATAACCCAGAAAATACGTTCTCTTTAATCATTCTTATTATTGATAAATTAAATGCTACTGCATTTAACCCTCGTGGACAACTATATTGTAAATACATGTAATTATATGGAAATTTCCACTGACCTAAACTGCGTCTGAACATTAGATGACGTGGCGAGGATGAGAAGGTCCTCATGAAAAGCAGATGTGGATTTAAGATATTCACATTGTTAAAGGGAATATTTGGTTTAACTTTAGTTTAATTAAAACTAAGATTAATTTGTTAGATTCGCCCTGTATATATCATGATGTAATCTAACTGTATTTAGTACTGTAATTTATTAATAGTTGGCGCCTCTACCATTCTATGAGGGAGGTAGAAGCCTACCATGTTCACACACTCTGCTCCCAGACAAGGTTCAAGCAGCATGTTGTACATATGCGGCTTAAGGACGCTTGACAGCCCAAGCAACTACTGAAAAGCAGCCTCATCGTTATCTGCTGTCCGAACTCCCTAGCTAAGTAACCTTTAAGAATTGGCCAATTCAAGGGAGGATTAGCTAGGAGATAGAGGAGAAATAGGTGAGTTAAGGTTAAGTTACGGTTCACCTAACCCTATGGACTTGTTTGAATTTACTTAAGGACAACTTTAGGGACGAGTAACGACCTATGAGTTGTTTATTGGAAAATACTAGAAATTTCTTACATTGTGGTGCCCCGAGAGAGAAGCCCTGATTTGTTTACCAGAACCTTTAAACCTAAGTCTACTAATACCAAGTCAGATCACTTCCATCTAAAACGGGTCCAAGCTGGCGCAGGGGGTGGAGCATCGGAGTGACATCACCTTGCACGAAACCCAAGTTCAGTTCACGCCTGAAAGTGGTGGTGAGTGGATGTATGCTGCACTCTCCAGATCATAACACATTTTCAGCCCGAAGTGAGGGAAGGGACTGAAATATATGAGGGAAGGCACAGGGGTGTGAGGGAACCTACTGCAATGTTATATGGTTAAACGAGTCCACACTTCTTCCCCTTCTTCATTTTCCCTTATTATAAATGTTTAATTTGAGTCTGCCCTTTTATACGTTTTCTGTTACTTAATCCGCCTGACGTCACACACAAGCCACGCCTCCCTGCGCATTGAGGGAAAGTGAACCGACTTGGTATTACTAGACTTAGCTTTAAACATTTTTCACATTTTGGTGCCCCGAGTGAGGATACTGACTTGTATACATTAAATATTTCTGACATTTTGGTGCCCCGAGTGAGGAGAGCAGATGTGTGCCAGAGCGCTGAATGTGTTTAAGGTTGCTTTCAATGGGCATACCTACTACCACGTTCGGTTGCAGTGGATGAAGTGGAAATACATACCGAGTTCAGGGAAAATGGATGTTTTGGAAATTGACTGGGGGGATAAATATAACCCTAGATGTGTAATAACCCCGGGGGATAGGTTGAAATTATGGACCTAATCCCTACACTCCTCAAATTTAAATGATTAGTTAGCTAGAGCTGTAATGAATATTTGGAAATTGAGAGGGGGATAAATACAACCCTAGAGGTTTAATAACCCAGGGGGATAGTTTGCACAAAGAGGACATAATCCCTACCCTCTTCAAAATTTAAAATACTCAGATAATTACTAAGCTGGGGTAAATTTGCAGTTGAAACTCAGAATTAAAATATTAAACTAGAAACCAGTCAACATGACTGTTTCTTTACTGCAGAGATCTTCTAGTAGTAAGGCATGATGGTAACTAGAGCCATAAATGATTGTAAACAGTCGTTGGACGAAATACCTCTGTCTAAGGAGAAATTAAATAGTCTCCTAAATATCCTGAAAGACCGATGGAACAAGTATGAAGAAAGTTATATAACTTTAGAAGCAGCTATAGTAAAGGCTGATGATAAGGAACTGAGTCAGAAACTACGAAGTTTGAAGGTAAATTAGAAGAATACTTAACTGTAGTAAAGACACTAGAGTCAAAATTAGCTGAGTGCCGCGGAAACACAAGTTGTGGAACAGCAGAGTAGAGCTGTGTTACCACAAATAACGCTTCCGGAGTTTGATGGGGAGCAAAACTGGAAATCCTTCTGGGACCAGTTCAAATACTTAGTACACGATAGAACAGATCTCCCTAAAGTCAGTAAACTTACATATCTGTTAGAACAGGTCAAAGGAACACCATATCAGCTGATAAAAGAATTACCAGCAGAAGAAAATAATTATGAGGTGGCCTTGACCATCCTTAGACAAAACTACGAAGACAGGGAACAAGTTATTACTCAACTACTGAAGGCTCTAATTGAATTACCCATACCTAGACACGATTTTGATTCCTTGCAAAAATTTAAAATTGCAATAATTAATAACTTAAAGGCCTTAGGTACTTACGAAGATATTAAGGCATCAGATTGGGTGCTTTCAAGAATTGTGTCCTTCAAGCTTCCACCGAAAACCAAGGATGCTTTGTATGGTAGGTATCAAAAGGATAATTTCTCCTGCGAAGAGATTGAGAAAGGCTTGATGCAACTCTGTAAACATTTGCAAGGAACAGTAAAACCTACTGAGGTCAAACAGAAGACTGAAATAAAGAAAAAACCCACTAACCAACTGGCTGGGAAAGCTAAGTCAGAGAGCACTAAGTGTGTGCCTAAAGAAGAGATAGGTACTTTCCTTAGCCCATTAAAGGCTGAGGATAAAGTATTAAAGACAAAGAACAGACAAGCTGAGGATATTAAGGAAGTAAAACCTTCCATGGTAAAAGACAAAGTTTGTGTATTTTGTGGTGAACAGCATTCCAGTGCACCTTGTCAACAGTATCCTGATTATGCTTCTAAAGTAAAGCTTCAGGAACTGGGGTGTTGTATAATCCACAGATTAAACTCCGAACATATTTCCGCGGACTGTAAGACTAAATTAAATCTTTGTTTTAAATGTAAAAAAGATCATCATCATAGTGCCCTATGTCCTAGGATGAAAACTGAGGTTCCTAAACCTGCAAGCGTCAATATGACAATTGCAAATGGGAATGCTCAAATAGTAATCTCAGCTGCAGTTCCAATAGCAGATGTGAAGGTATTGATAGAGAATAGAAACCTATTAGCATGTACCCTGTTGGATACGGGTGCTCAGAAAACCTTCATTTCTGTAGATATTGTAAAGAAATTAAAGTTACCTATTATTGGCAAGGTAAATCTACCCATTACAGGATTCTTAACAACGAAGAAAGCTCAGTCTTTAGATTTAGTTACACCTGTAATACAATTAGGCAGATATAAATGCCGCATAACGGCAGCTGTGTTTGATAATATGGAGACAAGTATATTCATAAAGGGATGGAAGGAAACCTCTGATCATCTACAAAGCTCAGGGATAAAGTTGGCTAAACGGAATGTGGAATCAGATACTGTGGGTCTCATAAAAATGATAATTGGTTCTGATTATTGTGGAAGATTCCTACATAAGGCCTTCAAGAAGAATAAGCTACAGTTGTTCAAGAGTGCAAGAGGTAACCTTATTATGGGTCAGTTGCCTTTCCCAAAACAAGGTTAAGGAGAGGCCAAACTAGTAGACTCAGTCTTTGTTACCCCCACACAGTCCTTGATGGTAGCTAGAATAGGTGCAGAATTAGACCCTACTCAGATAAATGACTTGCTGGATGAAAATATTGAACCTGTACACAAATTGTGGGACCTTCAGTAGACAGTGTAGGAATACACTCTGAGGAACCAACCCCTGAGGAGAAAATAACCTTGGATTTGTATAATCAGTCCGTGGAATTTAAGGATGGACAGTATTGGGTAGGATTACCATGGAAACTAAACCATTCGGAGTTACCAGCATATTACCAAGCAGCTAAAGCTCAGTTAAATTCTCATCTAAGGAAGTTGAGAGATAAACCAGAACATCTAACCATATATGATCACATTATAAAGGATCAATTGAAGAATAAATTTATAGAAGAGGTAGAAGTCCCTGTTAACCACAAAGAAGGACATTACTTAGCACATCATGCTGTAAACAAGGATTCAGTAACTACTCCCATAAGGATAGTATTCAACTGTAGTCGTAAAGCGTCCAAGGGATCAGCTAGCTTGAACGATTGCCTATACTCTGGACCTACACTAACAGAGAAGTTAGGGAATGTGTTACTAAGATTTAGAGATAAACCTTATGCTTACACAGCAGACTTCTTAGAATAGGACTGAGAAAGGAGGATAGGAAATTTACAAAATTCCTCTGACCTCATGATCCTCAAAATGAGGATAGTCCATTGAAAACTTAACTGTTTCCGATCGGTGCTCTTTGGCTCTTGTGCTATAGTCCTTTCCTACTTTGCAACACTTTAAAGCATCATTTTGAAAATGCCAAATGCCCAGAAATAGGGCAGGCTTTTTATATGGATAATTTACAAGGTGTTGCTGATACAGAGTCGGATGCACTGAAGGCTTATGAAATAGCCAATTCCGAATGTGGGAGGGCAAATTTGCCGTTACAGAGCTGGAATACAAATTCACCGTTTTTGAGGAATAAAATACAAGAGGACTATCCAAATTCTGACATTCCCAAAATTCAAAATGTGTGAGGTCTTAACTGGGATACAACAGCTGATGTAATAAGTCTGAAACCAATTAAGTTCTCTGATGTCACTCTCACCAAGAGGTCCTTGTTAAGTCAGGTCTCCATGTTATTTGACCCATTAGGGTTGGTCAGTCCTATAGGTATTAGGGGCAAATGTTTAGTACAGGAGGCTTGGCGAGAAAAGTCAGACTGGGACACTGAATTGGGTGAGACATATGTGGAACAATGGGAGCAGATTAGAAAGAAGTTTGAAACCACATCAAGCATATTATGTACTCCCAGGAAAATAAGCAGTAATGAGAAGTCGCACTTACACATATTTTGTGATGCTTCTCCAAGGGTCTATGGAGCAGTAGCTTATTGCGCAACAGGAGAGGATAGTAAGATTATTATGTCCAAAGCCAGAGTTGCGCCACTTAAAAGGAAGAAACCTACCTCAAATGGAACTGGCTTCCATAGATGTAGGAACTAAATTGGCCAGGTATATAACCACTACTCTTGATACTCAGTTTGAGGGTATCTGTATATGGACTGACAGTGAGATTTGCCTTTATTGGATAGGGAAGGAAGACAGTAAAATTCCTTTCGTCCATGAAGACTATTAAAGAGCTGTCCTCCAAATTCAAATTCATGCATGTCTCCTCTAAACAAAACCCAGATGATCTGCTTTCGAGAGGTTCGACCGTAAGGAGACTGATATCAAAGATAACTTGTGGTTTAAAGGTCCTAAATGGTTACTCACTAAGGATTGGCCTGAACAGAAACAATACAGTATTGTTGAGGTTAGTGTAGTGAACTTGGATCTTGTACGTGAACCAGAAGTAATTGACATCAGCCGATTCTCATCAATAAGACAACTTATAAACACTACTAAATTGGGTGTTGAATATTTGAATAAGAAAATGGGGTTTCAGATGTTAGATCTCCTAGAATATTTGCTGAAAAGAATACAAAAGAACTATTACAGAGACATATATAACCTTTTAAGCTAAGGCATTAGGAACAGGAATAAGCTGATAAAAGGTTTAGGCTTGTTCTTAGACGGAAAAGGTCTGATTAGATGTCGGGGCCGATTAGTAAAGGCTGATTTACCTCTCCAAACCAAACACCCCATTTTATTACCCAAGAGCGGATATTTTGTACAGTTAATTATAAAGGAAGCCCATGAATCCACTCTCCATGGAGGTGTGCCGCAGACCTTGGCCCAAATTCGGAAAAGGTATTGGGTTCCTGAGGGTAGACAGGTCATAAAAAAATATCTCAAAGACTGCATCATTTGTGGGAGGTATGAACAACGACCATATGACTATCCAGGAACACCGGCCCTACCAACGGATAGGGTAAATGTAAATCGGCCCTTCCAAGTAACAGGAGTGGACTATACAGGGGCTATAACTGTTACGGGTGAGGGACTGTCACGAATCAAATTCACGACATTTCCCTTTTGTGAGAAGCCACGAACTATTAGTGGAAAACTCATTGTGTATCGTTCAGTTAACCGCTCATTCGGACGGAAGCTTTGTCAAATCAATTTTTCATTGTCATACGTGATCGTCTTTGTGTGAGACATTAGCGCTTCCACTGAGCGATTTGTTTTGGGCGCGTTTCACTCACTCGACCGTTAAAAAATGCGGCCTATCGCTCCCATTTCTTTCTCACGAGTTTAGGCAGTCGAGTGTTTGCTCTGACGGAGAGAGGTTCTGTGCTCCAGCAGTGTGAGAGGTCAACCCAAGCTCCACAAGACCAGCTCCAAGCTCCCACCCTTGAATTGGGTGATACACAGCATTCATCGATCAGTATTTCTTTTCGTTTTCCTAGTCTTAAGAGTTTAATTAAGGTGTTTTTCCTAGGTGTAAGAATTTAGCTCATGTGTGAGTGAGTGAGTGCGATCTCATTAATTTGATCTGAAATGTAATGTTAAATTTATTTTTGTAATCAATAAATTTAACAGTTCTTTTTCTTGAGCTTAATGTAATGTAAACTCTTGTTTCATTTCTCCACAATTAAGCTTATTTTCCATATAGCTCCTAGCTTGCATAAACGTTTTGCTATTCATAACTGGTATTTAGGCCAGTCTTGTATTAAACTTAAAATCCGTTGTGCCTCCTAGGAGTTAAGCACCAGCAAGAGCCTGATATTATTATTAGTATTAGTTATTTATTGTCAAGGGTGAAGTAACTTTCTCCAGAGGCTAACAGTACTAAGAAACAGCAATTGAGTAATTAGTCTCTGCTGTGTACTGTTGAAGAAGTTTATAAATTCTCGTTCTTAGAGAATCGTGCGAAGAAGTCAGCGTAAAGTAATCGTTGCTTGATTTAGTAAGACGATCATTGTCCCTGCTCTTCAATATTATTGAATATTATTATCAATTAAATAATATTTAGCATTTATTTTAAAAACCCCGTGCTATTTTTAAAAAACCCGTGTTATTTTAAAAACCCCGTGACAATTGGCGACCTCATTCCAGGATATTAACTCCTAGCTCTAAAGCTATTCATGAGATAATACTCACTCGTTCATATTTAGGTATTTATCATTAAAGTTTATAGGCACAAGTTTACTGGTGTTTACCGTTGATTTAGCAAGTGAATTTTGCTGTATTAATCAATAGAGTACTTAACTCTAGTTTATTCTTGGTAACGCCAGACGATTTTATTCGCTCCTGGGTAGCCGCCGTACCCATTGCGTTAGTTATTGAGTCTTCCCAGTCATTTGCATTTTTGCTTTATTCTTTTCCAGTTAACTAGATAAGACTGGTCACCACTAGCTTGTGTCTGTACTCTTTACTTGTGTTTATTAGCATTCGTTTGCGAAGCAGTCAGTACTCAGTTTCGGTTTGCTTAGTAAATTAGCGTCATGGCTACCACCATATTTTTACAGGAAGCCAAAGATATGGGTCTTACAGACCCAACCGAAATTAAAGAGCATATACTCTCACGGCATAATCAGGAGCAGCAGCGTGAGAATGATGCCCGTGAAAAGCGTAAGATTCAGCGCGAATACGAGCGAGAACAGCGTGAACAACGTGAAAGAGAGCGTGCATATGAACAAAAGCAGCGTGAGAAAGAGCGCGAATACGAGCGTGAACAACATGAACGCAAGCGAGAACAGTGCGAATACGAGCAGAAACAACGCGAGCTTGAGTTAGAAAAAGAGCGACAACAGCGCGAACACGAGCAAAAACAGCGCGAACTCAACTTGGAACATGAGCGAGAACAGCGTGAGGAACGAGAGAGAGAATGAGAACACGAACGTGCCGAGCGAGAAGCACGCGAAAAACACGAATATGAAATACTGAAGCTCAAGCGAGATTCCTTGGCTTCAGATACATCTGGTGCAGTTGGTCAAAGCTCCACGAGTGTTCTCCCTGCACATGTCCTGGCGACCCCATGCATCAAGCTTCCTTCATACAAGGAAAGCGAGCGAATCGAGCCGTACATAGCTCGTTTTGAGGACATGGCAGACATGTATCAACTGGATGAGGCAGCTAAGCGGATCCAATTTCTTAGTTTATTTGAGGGCCCTGCCCTCGATAATCTCCACAGAATTCGTGGAGACAATCTCACATATGAGATGATGAAAGCTGCACTCATTAAGGCGTATGGTCTCACAGTAGACGACGCCAAAGTTCAGTTCATGCGAGCTCGTCTCCAAGACAAGGAGACAGCTGTTCAGTTCCTTGATTGTCTCACTGCTTACTTAAATGAGTGGATGGAGAAAGATGAAACTCCTTCCACGCGTGAGGGGATAATTGACCTTATGCTGCGTACACAGCTAGAGAGGTCGTGGCCTGCTGAGCTCATAGCACAGCTTAAGATCTGCCAGGTGAAAGATGCCAGCCAAATGGCAGAAAAGGCTGACGCATTCTTTACTGCATACGGGTATCAAACTCGTAAGCAAAACACCTGGAACAGAAAACCTGATAAATCTGGGAAACCGTCACAGATTGAACCCCAGCAACAAGGCCATTCTCAGAATAATGGCCAAGGTCCAAAACCGCAGTGGAAGGACCAGGGGCAAAACACTTAGAAACCTGAGTGGAAGAGGTACAACAAGTACCCTAACCAGCAACAGTATCAGCCACGCAACCGACCGTCGGGACAAACTTTTTCACCACCAGCTCAAAAGAGGCAGGAAGCGAACGCAGCCTTCATTCCTCAGCAGCAGCACGGTGGTCACGTCCCTACCAGTATGGGTACTCCCCCACAGTTCACTAGTCCCACAGTGACAGTGAACCCCCCTCCACAGATGGCCAATGTTCCATCTTCCCAATATAATTCTCAAGGCACAATGTTTGCCGCATCAATTCAGCAGCCTCATGAGTGGCTAGCTGCTTCCTCCACAGGCCCTCCCACAGGTGACAGTACCTTCCTTGTTCAGCCATGGTTTGTGGGAGGCATTCCTGTGAAGGTCCTGAGAGATAATGGTTCCTCAGGTTGCTCTGTCAAGCAGAGTTTAGTTCGACCTGAGCAGTATACAGGTCGACAGATCCACGCAAACCTTATCGATGGATCAGTGAGATTGTTCCCTGAGGCATGTATCCAGGTGGCATCTCCATTTTATACTGGTACGACACTCACAGTTGTCATGCCAGAACCTTTATTTGACTTAATTGTAGGCAACATTCACGGAGTCAAGGATAGTTGCTCCGATGATGACGCTACTCAGACTTCGGCTGCTGCGGTAACACGAGCCATGGCTGAGGCTCCAGACTGTGTCACCCCAGTGATCACTGAATCGCCACAAGATCTGATGTGTAGTCAACTTGTTGTACAAGAACAACATTCTGACCCGACACCTGCTGCCGTGCGGAACAAACAAAAGGGTCGAGTGATTAAGTATTCATGGGGAGGTCGAGCTAAGTTCCTTCGCAAACAAGGACGGCTTTACCGTGAGTCACGAACACCCGAGGGCGAGGTTCGACTGCAGTTTGTCGTTCCCGCCAAGTACCGCCTAGCAGTGTTACAATGGGGTCATTGTTCAGCCTCAGGAGATCACATGGGCAAAAGGAAGACCCAGGGCCGTATCCGAGCTGACTTTTTCTGGCCAGGGATGGGACGAGACATAGATAGTTTTGTCCATTCCTGCAGTGTGTGTCAAAGTAACACCACTAATCAGGGACATGTCCTTCCTGTGCCATTTGTAACCACACCTGTAATCTCTGAGTCAGTTGAGAGACAGGGTAGTGGTGAAGTGGGTGCAGACCAGATGTCTCGCCCATTGGCCCCACAGGACACATTATGTCCAGGGCCTGTACATACATACTATGTACCGTAGGTTAATGGGGAAGTTGAGAGGCGACTTGAGGCTATGGAAGACCCAAGTTTGCACAAGGATTCTCAGCTCCACGATAGTAATATAAGTACTGTAGGTTAAGGGGGAAGTTCGAGAAAGAACTCCGCAGAGGCAACTCGAGGCTATGGAAGACCCGAGTTTGCACAAGGATTCTCAGCTCCCCGATACTAATATAAGTACTGTAGGTTAAGGGGGAAGTTCGAGAGAGAACTCCGCAGAGGCAACTCGAGGCTATGGAAGACCCGAGTTTGCACAAGGATTCTCAGCTCTCCGATATTAATATAAGTACTGCAGGTTAAGGTACAGGTTGAGGACCCGTGTGCAGTTCAAGGCTATGGAAGGCCTGAGTTTGCACAGGGATTCTCAACTTGTCAACACTAATCGTGTGCTGTAATTAATGGCGACCTCGAATGTACGAAGCTTAGGCTGTCACTCGTATTTTTCAGCCAAAGCGTACTTTTCGTAGCATGTACCGATTGCTAGGCAGAGAGAATAATTGTAACTTAATAAGAATTTTGTCTCATTGACACTTTTGATGCTCCACCTTAATTGGTTTTGCAGGTACAGCAATGGGTGTAGCAGTTTTGATGTGCGGGCCAGCTGATCGTCTGCCGCACGCTGCCGCCTCTTCTCCTCTGCCTTCGTCATCGCCATGTTATTATTTACTGTGTCATTTTACACGTAGGTACAGTTACACTACAACTGTCACACCTACATCGTATATTACATACACCACGCTACACAACAATTAGTTGTCAGTGTAAATGTAGCGAACTTTCGCTCAGTTTGACCTGAGTACAGGATTTTCACCATCGTCACGGAGTTTTTCCCTCAAGCTTGCTTCTATTAACGTAAATACGAGTTTTTTTTCGCTCACTGGCGACTGCGACTTTCTCCTGTAGCAGGATAGCACACACACCACAGTGTGAATCTTGTGTGACTGAGTTAGGATGTGTACATATATATATATATACTGTATATATATATATATATATATATATATATATATATATATATATATATATCCACAAATTTTTTCCCATAAGGAAAAAATTTAATTTTGTAGGGGCGTAATGTCACGAATCAAATTCACGACATTTCCCTTTTGTGAGAAGCCACGAACTATTAGTGGAAAACTCACTGTGTATCATTCAGTTAACCGCTCATTCGGACGGAAGCTTTGTCAAATCAATTTTGCATTGTCATACGTGATCGTCTTTGTGTGAGACATTAGCGCTTCCGCTGAGCGATTTGTTTTGGGCGCGTTTCACTCACTCGACCATTAAAAAATGCGGCCTATCGCTCCCATTTCTTTCTCACGAGTTTAGGCAGTCAAGTGTTTGCTCTGACGGAGAGAGGTTCTGTGCTCCAGCAGTGTGAGAGGTCAACCCAAGCTCCACAAGACCAGCTCCAAGCTCCCACCCTTGAATTGGGTGATACACAGCATTCATCGATCAGTATTTCTTTTCGTTTTCCTAGTCTTAAGAGTTTAATTAAGGTGTTTTTCCTAGGCATAAGAATTTAGCTCGTGTGTGAGTGAGTGCGATCTCATTAATTTGATTTGAAATGTAACGTTAAATTTATTTTTGTAATCAATAAATTTAACAGTTCTTTTTCTTGAGCTTAATGTAATGTAAACTCTTGTTTCATTTCTCCACAATTAAGCTTATTTTCCATATAGCTCCTAGCTTGCATAAACGTTTTGCTATTCATAACTGGTATTTAGGCCAGTCTTGTATTAAACTTAAAATCCGTTGTGCCTCCTAGGAGTTAAGCACCAGCAAGAGCCTGATATTATTATTAGTATTAGTTATTTATTGTTAAGGGTGAAGTAACTTTCTCCAGAGGCTAACAGTACTAAGAAACAGCAATTGAGTAATTAGTCTCTGCTGTGTACTGTTGAGGAAGTTTATAAATTCTCGTTCTTAGAGAATCGTGCGAAGTCAGCGAAAAGTAATCGTTGCTTGATTTAGTAAGACGATCATTGTCCCTGCTCTTCAATATTATTGAATATTATTATCAATTAAATAATATTAAGCATTTATTTTAAAAACCCCGTGCTATTTTTAAAAAACCCGTGTTATTTTAAAAAACCCGTGACAGGGACCTCCCCATAAAATTTACATTTGTCTATTTACTTGTGCCTACACAAGGGCAGTCCATCTAGAAATAGCAGAAGATCTGAGCTCAGAGACATTCCTCAATGTCTTTCGAAGATTTGCCACTAGGTCTTGTCCTGGCAAGTTAATAAGCGACAATGGAACAAATTTCATTGGAGCAGCACCTTTACTATTGAACATAATGAATGACCCAAAGGTTAAGTCAGCGCTGGGAATCCGAAATTGTACCTGGCAGTTCACAGCTCCAAGAGCTCCATGGGAAAATGGATTTACTGAACGAATGATTGGTATTGTCAAGAACTGCCTGAGGAAAACATTACACAGAACTAAGATCACAAGAGAAGAATTAAGAACAGTAATAACTGAAATTGAAACCAGGATTAATAGACCCGACTTATCTTGATGACACTAGCGTCTCGCTTGAGGCCTTGACACCGGCTCATATGTTATATGGCAGGAAGCTCCATCCGGTGCCTTGTGTGGATATCCAGAAAGAAGTAGACAATCCTACCATAGAAATTAAAGATTTAGGACAACATCTGCGGGAGGGATATCAACGTCTGAAAAGGGTGTTGGATACTTGGAACAGACATTGGGCGAGGAATATCTTTTGAGCCTATGAGAAAGATTTTATGGGGCTCAGGCTGCCAGCAACAAATCTGTTATAAACATAGGGGATGTGGTCTTAGTGGAAACCAAACAACCAAGATCTCAGTGGCCATTAGCTAAAGTGATCTCCACGCACCCAGATTCAGGGGGGGTGCTGAGACTCTTAAAAACAAAATGTAGGGGACATACCAGTTTAAAAATTATTGATAAACTGGTACCCCTTGAATTAGCAGCCACTCCGGATCCATGGGATGGTGAAGATCAAACGGGTCAGGATGCATGACCAGGAGGGGCCGCAACACAGGGTTCTTGAGATCTATGGAGGGAACTCCTGGCTAAGGGTCACATTACATGATACAGCATATCATTTTACACCTGGCCCCAAAACTGGGAAATATTTTCTGCCAGAGCAGTTGCGTTCTCTGCTTTTTATAATAGTCGTCCCTGGTTAGAAGCAAAGGAAAACCAGATCATTGTCACCTGTTCAAGCAGTTTTTATAACCCAGAAATTACATTCTCTTTAATAATTCTTATTACTGATAAATACTACTGTGTTTAACCCTGGTGGACAACTATGTTGTAAATACATGTAATTATATGGAAATTTCCACTGACCTAAACTGCGTCTGCACATTAGATGACGTGGCGAGGATGAGAAGGTCCTCATGAAAAGCAGATGTGGATTTAAGATATTCACATAGTTAAAGGGAATATTTGGTTTAACTTTAGTTTAATTAAAACTAAGATTAATTTGTTAGATTCGCCCTGTATATATCATGATGTAATCTAACTGTATTTAGTACTGTAATTTATTAATAGTTGGCACCTCTACCATTCCATGAGGGAGGTAGAAGCCTGCCATGTTCACGCACTCTGCTCCCAGACAAGGTTCAAGCAGCACATTGTACATACACACCTTAAGGACGCTTGACAGCCCAAGCAACTAAAGAAAAGCAACTACTGAAAAGCAGCCTCATCATCATCTGCTGTCCGAACTCCCTAGCTAAGTAACCTTTAAGAATTGACCAATTCAAGGGGGGATTAGCTAGGAGATAGAAGAGAAATAGTTAGGTGAGTTAAGTTACGGTTCACCTAACCCTATGAGACTTGTTTGAATTTACTTAAGGACAACTTTAGGGACGAGTAACGACCTACGAGTTGTTTATTGGAAAATACTAGAAATTTCTTACATTGTGGTGCCCCGAGAGAGGAGCCCCGATTTTTTTTACCAGAACCTTTAAATATTATTCACATTTTGGTGCCCCGAGTGAGGATACCGACTTGTATACATTAAATATTTCTGAAAACAGCCTTAAGGCACATGCAGTATGGAAAGGAGTATGGTTCCAATCAGTTGATAATTCTCTGAGATCGTCTGGGGCCAAATGTTGGGACTTTTCCGGACATTCCGGATGTCACCTATTTTTCCATGAAGGATTAAAGCTAGAGGCACCAAACTTGGTGGACTTATTGACTGTGACGACCTGAGGTGACACCTCAAGGTTCTTTTTAGCTCGGCTTCTAGCAAGCAATGGCTGTGGGAAATTTTTCTTTTTCAAAATTGTCCTTCGACAATTTTATGGTATTCTGGTTATTATTATTATTATTATTATTATTGTTGTTGTTGTTATTATTATTATTAAAAGATTGCTCTCAGTTATCACTTTTATTGCCAGTAGCCACAAATTCCCACAGTTCAGCATTTATTACCCTACTTTCAGTAACTATTCTGAAGCAAATATGTGAAACAGATTTAGTCTGGAAAAAAAAAATCATTGGCAGTTTCTTATCAATTTCCATACGCTGAATTAAAAATTATGTAGAAGTATTACTATTGGTTTGAAACAGGGATGTGTCATGTCTCCATGGTTGTTCAATCTGTACATGGATGGGGTAATAAAAGAGGTACAAGGTAGGGTAGTGGATGTTGGAGTGGCCCTGGTGAGAGAGGATAGTGTTTGGAAACTCCCTGTACTGTTGTTTGCAGATGATACTGTGTTGTTGAGTGAAGACGAAGGGGAGCTGCAAGGCTTGGTGGATGAGTTTGAGAGAGTGTGTAAGAAACGGAACCTAAAGGTGAATGTAGGGAAGAGTAAAGTGATGGTCTTTGAGAGAGGTGAAGTCAGTGAATGTACAGCGAGGTTGGATGGTGAGGAATTGGAAAATGTGAGTACGTTTAAGTATTTGGGTAGTGTGATGAGTAAGGATGGAGGTTTGGAGGGTGAAGTGCTTGAAAGGGTACAGCAGGGAAGAAAGGTTGCTGGTTCCTTGAAAGCAGTGATAGGAAACAGGGAAGTGAGCATGGAAGTAAAAGTTACTACATGACAGTATTGTGATACCAACTCTAACGTACGGAAGTGAAGCTTGGACATTGTTGGAAGGACACAAGTCAAGAGTGAGAGCAGTGGAAATGAGTTATTTAAGAGGAGCCTGTGGAGTCACGTGGAGAGACAGGCTGACGAATGAGGATATAAAGGAACGTTGTGGTGTGGATGTGGATGTGATAGGAAGCGTTGTGAGGAACACACTGAGGTGGTTTGGCCATGTGGAGAGGATGGAGGGTGAAAGACTGACAAAGAGAGTGTATGTGAGTGAGGTGGAGGGTGGAAGAGGGAGGGGGAGACCGAGGATGAGATGGAGGGATGGGGTGGAGAGGTATATGAGAGAGGGGGGTGTGAGTTGGGAGCAGGGCAGTGAAATGGCGGGGGACAGGGCGACTTGGAGGCGATTTGTTTGTGGCCACCCCAAACGGGATTGAGGCGTCAGGCAATAGATAGATAGATAGATTACTATCAAGAACAGTTTGTTCGTAATTTTAAATTTTGAAATCAAAGAGCCCAGAAAAAAACTGTAAGCTGATCAGATTCTGCCCAATGTCTTACCAGGTAGTGAGAGCCAGAGTTCCTTATTAAATTACATATCTAAATGTGAATCTCAGGACCGGATCCAGCACCGAAAAAAAAAAAAAAAAAAAAAAAAGAGGGTGGTTCCTGGCGAAAGTACCCATTGATGCACTTATGAAATAATGAATAAAAGTACTGTAGTTGGTTTAATCGTAGAACAATAATACTGTATAGCCACGTGCAAGTGCAATAATCTATTCATTGCATAGACTTTGGTAAATAACATTGCTCTTTCATAATTATAAGTAATCATTGGTACGCCAGAAATACGGAGGCCTACGCCCCTCTACATCCGTGCCTGAAACTGGCACTTTTATATTTTGTAACATAACAGGACTGAACATGGATATCAATAGATGAGAGAGGTTTGGAAGGGGAAACAATGAAGTATGCCAGTTTACATTTAGCCTCAGTACTTACACTGTAAGAGTATGATTAGCTTTAGTACTGACCTGGGGCTGGATTCACTAACATGGTCGTAGTTTCAGGTGCCTGAGCAAGATCTGGCACCTCAGATTACGCACTCCTGTGGCGCTGTATCTCTTACCAGCGTTTGGTAGTCACTAAGATTTTTTACGGCGCCGTACCCCGGTCGTAAGTTATACGAGCCTTAAATCGGCCGTCATCAGCTGATTTCTGCTCAGCCAATGACAGAGAATCTTACAAGTGAGGCTTTGTCATGATTAACCAATCACGGCGCGAACCCTCACATCAGCTGTTTGTCTACCTAAGGTAAACACGAGTGCAGAGGGGAGAGCATGCACAACACACAAAACACAGTCCTCAACCCGACAGAAGGAAGTGACATCAGAAACTAACTCGACATAAGTTCTTTTAGCGAAATATACTGTATAGTGGAAATAAAAACTCCAAGTCCAACAGAACAAAACGAGAAACGTCCAAACCTTTCAAGTGACGAACTCTCAGTGGTATTTCTTTACTAGCCGTTTCTTTAGCGCTCAATCTTACCATACCCAGTGGATTTGTGCTATCATATAGTGTATGCCTGTTTGTGTTTTATTGTGTGCAAATGAATATTACCGAATCTTGCTCAGCATATTGAAAGGAGGATTTTGTTTCCCAACTTCCCAACTGGGTGCTGGGTTAGTTAGGTTAGGCTGGGTTAGGTTTGGGTAGATTATATTATTAGGTACAGTTAAGCTAGGTTAGGTTAGGTTTAGTTAAACACTTAGAGTAGGCTGTTTCCACAATTACTAATATTTCCGATCATATTGTCATAGTCATATTATGGTTATTATTCATTTGCACATCAAATGAGGCCTCAAAACACTCAGATGAACTAAAAAAAAAAAAAAAAAAAAAATGGAAAAAAAACAAACACCAAAATCAGGAAACGACAGTAAAGGAAATGTTTACCCTCTTAATTTTGATTAATGAAGCCTCCAAAACAAAAACAATTTTTTTTTTCCTCACTAGACACAAACATTACAAAGAAAGCAAAAATGCTATATAGCATGGGAAACTATTAACTATAGGGTGAATGGTGTTAGCAGAGTGAAAAGGGAAAGGAATGAAGTGAGGAAGAAATTTCGTGGTTTCAAATCAAAAGTTAAGGGGAAGGAAGCCAAGGCAATGAGGCAGGCAAAGAAAACTTTAGGTATTAAAAAAAAAAAATGCATATTTCTGTTGTTAGTTATATAGTGCCTGTGAGGATGTAAGCTGTTTGTTCTAACTTACCTTATCAAACAAACCTTTTTCATGAGGCGTTACTGGTAGAGGTAGGGTTTTATTTTAACACTTTGGTTAGCTTGATCATAAAAGTCTAAAACTAAGAAGTCATTTCATTTTTTTGGGGGAAGGGAGGTGGGTTATGTTTTTGGCATCAACGACTAAGAATCATTTGGTATTGTAAGCAATTACCTTAGAAAAACTTCCTATATCCCAAAGGATAAAATTGATCCCATAAATCAGTAATAATTTTGCTTTGGTCTAATGTTGAGCATTTATATTGTTAAAGAAGTCATTCCTTTTGATTTTCCTTGTTACCTTATCCAGTATATTGATGCATGAAATGGTTTGTATCGCACAGGCTTTGTTTAGGTATTGTTAGGTTTATTTAACACCTTAATTCCACTGAGGTGGTTTGGCCATGTGGAGAGGATGGAGGGTGAAAGACTGACGAAGAGAGTGTATGTGAGTGAGGTGGAGGGGGGAAGAGGGAGGGGGAGGCCGAGGATGAGATGGAGGGATGGGGTGGAGAGGTATATGAGAGAGGGGGGTGAGTTGGGAGCAGGGCAGTGAAATGGCGGGGGACAGGGCGACTTGGAGGCGATTTGTTTGTGGCCACCCCAAACGGGATTGAGGCGTCTGGCAATAGATAGATAGATAGAATTCCACTGCCATGTCTGTAATAAAGTTATTGTCTTCATGTAAGTTTAATCACCTTAGTATATCAAACCGTCATTGTTTAGCATATCCATTATCAACCCATGAACTGCCAAAAGCCTGATTTCATGTCGTGGAAACCTTTAATACCGTTGCAAATGGTCATCAGGCACATGGAGAGGGTCCAATGGGCCTCTGAACCTTCTCTCTCGACGTAAATGTCAGTGAGCTAAATACATAGCCACAGACTCCATCGCTGTTCAGTAACCATCAGCAGCTGACTGCTCAAGCGGCCCCTGTGGAGGCTTTCCCGGTGGCATGTTTATTTTTGACACATTCGTATTACCTTGCAAAGAAATAAGTATTGCCAGAGTTCTTAGCAGCACCAAAAACGATTATGGCACATCCTTTATCTTTCTGTCTGTTCAATTTCTTCTTTTACGACGTTGATTAGAATTGAAGAGGGACAAAGGCAAACGATAGGCCGAGAGGTTGCATACTTGATAAACACACTGACTCCGGGTTGTGACGTAGATTAAGGTATGTCCCCCAAGCGCTTAAATTCAAGTGCCAGATCTTGGTGCAAGATGACGGCGCCCATGCTTTGTGAATGACTGATTCTGCCTCAGCACTGTATCTTTAGGCACCGTTAGGAGATCCGGCGCCTTAAATGCTTAGTGAATCCAGCCCCTGAAGTGCATTTTATGAGTTGTATTTCTGTAGAGGAATTGTTAGTGGTAGGTGGTGGCGACCATCATCCACTCACTTAATGTAGTGCTGTCTTCTTCTTCCTTAGCCTTTATCATTCTTTTTCTGTGCCTGCCCTCCTCTCTTCCTATTTCTCCCATCTTTCCTGTCACATCTTATTGCTTTTCTTTCTTTTACAGGTGGCTTTACATTGAGTGACAAGCCAAATGGTTTCTTGTATGCCAAGAAACCATTTACAACACTGGGTGGTAACCATATAACCAAACCATACGTGCTCCCTACGTGTCAGCAAGTGGGTTGGTGGAGGGTTATAGTGCCCCTCCCTGTAAAACAAATAGGGTAACTCAAAAGTCAAATGGCCACTCCTTACGGGATTATGGCGTCTGGCAATAGATAGATAGAGAGATAGACAGATAGTTCATTGTACTTTATTACTTCTAGGAGAGTCATCTGTAGTTTATTTGGCAATGGCTATACGAGACTTTTAACTGTCCAGACATTTTCTGGTATGTCGGTGGTGAATATGTTGTAAGGAAAAGACTGAGAAATGTTATAAACTTGTCAAAAAAAAGCGTACAATGCATACTTTGGTGTAAAATTTGACGAACAAGACAAATCATGGGCTCCCCATAAAGTCTACTGTATTTGTGTTGAAGAACTAAGGCATTGGACAAAAGGAACAAGAAAATGTTTTCGCTTTGGTGTCCAGTGATCTGGAGGGAGCTGAAGTATCATAATGATAGTGCTACCGTACTTTTGCACGTGTAATGTTCTAGGTTACAACACTAATAATAGAAAATAAATTTGTTATCGTAACCTCCTATCTAACTTAAGACTAGTTATACCCGTCCCTGTACCACCTGAGAAACTTGAAAACATACATTGTAGCTCTGACCAAGAAAGCAGTGGCTACAGTGACGATGTAGACTTCAAGTGTGATAGCAATAACACAGAATCGCAAGCTTGTTCTCAACATGAACTAAAATAATCTGGTGTGAAACAGACCTAGCTTGCCAGGGAGTCTTCTGTGATATTAGGTTCCAGACTTAAATCCAAAAATTTATTAGCATCTGGCACATCACTCCTGGTACCGGAACCATGAAAAAGATTTTCTCATTTTAAACCTGATGATGATTTGGTTTATTGTACTTATCCTGCTGGATTAGTAGAAAAGTTTGGTGCCATTTATAACGCTGATGAGTGGAGACTGTTCATTTATTCTTCAAGTGAAAATCTTAAGGTAGATCTTTTACACAATGGTAACACGTACAGTATGCTTCTGTTTCTGTAGTTCATTCAGTGCAACTCAAGTTATGAATTAACTGATGGTTTTAAATAAGATTAATTACAAAGACCACAACTGAATAATATGTGGAGACGAATGTAATATGTATCCTGTTTGGACAGTCGTGTTAAACAGTTTCTGTGTTTTTTGTATGAATTGAACTGCATGCCCAGCAATCTCCCGTGGTCTCAGAAACAATGGCTAAGCGGGCGAAAACTTCCACAAAGAAAGTTGTACGAGAATGTTTGGTCCAAAAGAAGGCTCTTTTGCTCCCTCTACTTGGCCTGGCAAGGCGGTTTGTTAAAGCTTTGCCATGAGGCAGAGATAGTTTCAAGTATTTGTGCAAGAGGTTTCCAGAACTTTCAGTTGCCAAGCTCAAAGAGAGTATAGTGTCTGGCGTGGTCTTAGGAAACTTGTCAAGAAAGCAAATTTTGAAAACTCTCATCTTGCTGTAAAAAGAAAAAATATTGCATTGAAAAATATCATTAAAAACTTTTCAGGTAACTAAAAGGCTCCAAACTAAACACTGTAAGCAGGATGCTGGAAAAGTTCAAGTTCCTAGGATGTAACATGCATGACGGTAGACGCACGGTGGACATTACTGGAACCACTGGCTTGCTGTGACGTCACGTTGTACAGTATAGTGTACAGTATACATCGAGGTTGTGTTGGTGTGGCACGTGTGATCGACCTGTGTTTTTGCTTTAAACTTGATATTCATTTGAATTAATTATCAACTGCCTTTCTTGTGCAGTGCGTGAATAACGTGGAGACTGTAATAGGCTATGGGAAAACCTAGAGTTCGTGCTGTGCACGGTAGTACGCCTGCCAAGAACAGTGACTTGAAATACCACAAATTCCCCAGAAATTATAATTTAGCTAAGGTGTGGCAGCATAAGTGCCGTAGGCTGGACAAAGTTAATGTTAAAACAGCAATCATTTGCCAGAAACATTTCAGTTCAGCACAAACATTAAGAAATTTGAAATATGACCTGTTGGGGTATAACATTACACGTAATTTAAGAAATTTAAAAGAAGACGCAGTGCCGGATCAACATCTGCCACTACCAAGACACCAGGATGGAGTTGGCCTTCATGCAGCTTACAAAGGTAACTTAGATATACTTGATATTTCGTGGAGCTTGCTGTAACTAGACAAATATGATTTCAACATATGCTCAGTCTGATGTTAGAGGCGTAAGCTAGGCCTAATTGAGTTCCCTATAAGTAACAGCGTGTTAGCCTAGGCCTAATAATAAATATGAACATTTTCACCAGTTTAGAACCAGAGTAGAATAGGCCTAGGCCTAATAGCCTACTGAGCCAAATTTTATAATAATTTCAAAATCTGGCAGCTAAGTTGATATTATAATTAATGGGACTTGGACTCTGGGAGTGAGACTAGGCCCAGGCCTACTGTATGGTGGTAGGTTAGGTTAGTCTAGCCGATTTCAAGTCATTCCGGCCTAAAGTTTTTCCTGCCCTAGTAACTTTGGCCTCCCACCCTAGTCACTTTGGCCTCTCACCCTAGTACTTCCTGCCAGCATTGTTACCTGGGTCAAATACGGAATAAAAATCTCAAAATCGAACTAAACACTTTTTTTTTTTTTTTTTCATTATCCTAACCTAATTTTTAACCTGTCCTCACTTGAGGGAACACCTAACAATTACGCCTGTCTGTGAATACCACTTACTGGAATCTCAAAATCGAATGAAACGTGTTTTTGTCCCTCATTTTTTTTTTTATTGACCTAACCTAATTTTTAACCTAAATAAGGGAACCCCTAAAATAACCTAGCTTAACTGTGATCGGTGAACTGTAGTGAGGGGCAGGAATTACTAGGGCGAATCCGATTAAGTGTGTAGTAAAAGGAATTTAGAAGTAAATGTACGTAAAAGCAAAATGCTGGAGTTTGAAAAGAAAGAGTATGGTACGGTACTTCATTTTAAGACATTATAGATTAGAGAAGAAAAATGAAATGCAGTATTAACTTAGTTGGAGAAAGGCTAGAGGATTTGGATTAAAAGGAATACTTAAAGGTGGTTTGGGCATTTGCAGAGGATGGAAGATGCTAGGGTAGCCTACCTAGAAGTGTCAGAGTGAGGTAGAAGTTAGGTAGGGAGATCATTATTAATTTCAGATTTTGGAATGACATTTTAGTAGAGGAAGTAATTTGTATATACCCAAAAGTTGTTGAGATGTAGCCTAGTAAAGATGACATGAACAGAAAAATAATGGAAAAAAATGGAAAAGACCGAATTATGAACCTTTGCCCAGAGTTTCTCTTGACCTGCTAAGCTAACTTGGGTGGACATCTCTCCAGCCCGGTCCAGTAGAACCCTGGTTGATAGCATAACAATAACATACACATTATTAAGGTTTATAAAGCCACTACCACGATTGTTCTAGCTAGCCTATCAGGTTGACATAAAGCCACTACCACGACTGTTCTAGCTAGCCTATCACGTTGACATAAAGCCACTACCACGGTTGTTCTAGCTAGCCTATCAGTCAGCTGACACTGTCTTTAATATTTCCTTAGGAATCCATTATGTGCCGGTATGAAATATCGAAATTACGTAATTACTTCCGTAATTCACCATATTTCTTTAACTGCTACCTACCTACCTACTAACTTATGATGATAAGGACGTTTTATTTTTATATATTTTTTTAATTGATTCTGCAGACTACAGAGCACCGAGGTGGTAACTTATAACGTGACGTCACAACCCGTCAATATTGTGAGCGTTTCAGAAGATTCGGCTTGGTTGATGACTGTAAGGCTCCTGTGCGTCTACCTCTCTTCGTCTATATATCGTGGTAACGAGGGAAAGTAACCTACATTTCCTGAATGCTCCTTTAGACTACTTCCCAGAAAATCTGGGAGCTTTGAGTGAATAAGGTAAAAGATTTCATTAGGATAAAAAGGTAAAAAAAAAAGAAAATGAAATGTCACCATGATGGACGACTACTGTCGGATGTAGCACCACGAGAATCGACCAAAAACCCATAAACAGACATTCCAGGCGTAGTTTTGAAAAAAAAAAAAAAAAATCAGTTTTGAATGACAGTCCATAGCCTAATTTGTTAGTGGTATCCATTTTACTTTCATTCAACATTTAAAGTTGTTTATACATTTTCTAGTTTGACTATTCTTGGCCCACAGGACTCTGCAAGTTCATACATACTCTTGAGTAATATTATTCATCATTTTATGAGGAAACCTTATGTGACTGAGGATAACCGGAATTAGTAGCCCCAAAATATAAGAGACATTCACCGTTACTTCACAGCCACGAGTCACGTGGGATAAAAAAAAAAAGCGCTTGGTTGGACCTGGTTAGCAAAACTATCCGCGCTTTGCGCAAACGGTGCACAAGGAGTTCCATCATTTTTCGTCATTGTATTGCCGTGCATAGTCAGTGGCTGCACAGATCACTTCAGCAAGTCTGTTACTATATCGTGGTATTGGATACCCAGTGAGGACGACTCGAAACGGCGGGGAATTTGGCTTGCACTGGTTATTCGCAAAGGATGAGTAGCCTGTCTTCCGAGTATGACCGTCTGTGAATGTCACTTCATATTTGGTAAGTCTGAGACAGCCAGTGTTCTTGTTTATTTAACCTCGGGCTCAGTGTCCTAAACTCATTCCTAAGAACTAGGGAAACGGGCATGGGAAGTTTGTTTCTTCACCCTTTATTCAGATTGGTTATTTATATGTTATTCTAAGCAGAACATACATCTCACTTTTTCAAACATCATTTCTTTCAGTCTATAACACTTCCTGATAGTCGAGATATAGTACGTGTATAAATAATTAAACCGAGTGGCTTTTGCCACTGCAGGGTGTTCTCCACCGTGTCCAATCAGTGACCAAAGCACCTTGATAAATAAAAACTAGCTTGCATAACATGGGCCAAGTTAACTCACCTAGTTGGCTACCCGGCTACCCCTTAACGCTGGATCATGGTCTGAGAAGAGAATGCAACGAAAGGGGGAACAACTATAGCCTAAACTGTTAGCACACCAGCTGCAAATACTCGTATAGATATTTCAAGAGTAACGCAGAATGAAAGAGCCCTTGTCGGGTGCTATTGCAACATGCTAGAAATCACATGGTATGTAGAATGAAATCTGTACTGATTGAAATAAGTTTGTGGTTAGATGAGGTTAATAGTCTTCAGTGTTTAAATATCTTAATCTCAGTAGGCCTACAACTGTTTATATTTGTTTCTAAGGTTATCTTTTGATGACCATTATTTTGCTCCAAGTGCTTCGTGTACGGTATATCCTGCGATATCTGTATTGACTCACTGTCTGTCCTGTGCTTAGAATACTGTAAACTTACAAATTACTGACCCCCTTCTTGTTCCTATCTAAAGTAATGCCTCAAATATAACAAGTTCTGTGCGTTTACTCACCTGGTTGGCTATCCCGTTACAGTTTAACGGTGTGGCTCGGTAGGAATGTGCATTTCAAGAATTAGGGCAGCCCATACCTGCTTGCACACCAGCCCCATTTCCTATACACATCGTTTCGTTTCGTTTCGTTTTTAAAGGCTCCAACATGCTTGCATGTGTCGGCCTTGGTCACCTAATGGCGGCTGTCCACGCTGCACGATCCATTGCAGCCTCCCTGTTCAGTCCCTTAACCCTAAGGTCACACTTAATGACCTCGTCCCATGTCTTTCTCGGTCTACCCCTCATAACCCCACCCCCAATATTAACACTTCTCACCTTCCTCACCCAACTATCATCCCCCATCCTCTCCACATGTCCAAACCACCTCAATCTACCTCTCCTCATCACAACCACCAATACACTCCAGTCCCATCCTACCTCTCAACTCTTCCATTGTAAACCCAGCCCCTCCAGGCCTTGGACGCAGGGACGCACTGCACATCCACCTAATCATTGTCATTTCTGTACGTCTGAGCCGGCGAATGTCTTCCTCCTTCACTGCCCAGGTCTCACTGCCATACAGCATTACACTCCTAACACACGCTGCATACAAAGACCCTTTAGCACGTAGGGAGAGCCCCCTCAATGTCAGGAGAGGCAAGAGCTCCCTGAACTTCTTCCAACCACTTCTCACCCTAGCCACAGAGCTAGCTCCAGCCCCACCTCCAGCACACAACATGTCTCCTAAATAACAAAACTCTTCCACACACTCAAGAGATTCACCAGCAAGTTCAATTCTTTCACGTCTGACGATCTCCACCTGCTCATCCCGGCACGCCGTACACATAAAATCAGCATTATCTTGCAGTCTACCTCTGATACCACTACATCTCTTATGCACCCATTTATCACACACACCGCACAAGATGGAATTACTTCCCACGCCCTTGTGGCAAACTGCACATGGCCACTCTCCCTCGTCTTTGACAGTACCGCCACCAACCCTAGATATCATCACTTTTGTTTTATCTGCATTTACCCTTAAACCCTTTTGCCCCATACCATCTCTCCACTTCCTAAACCTTTCCTCCGCCTCCCTTTCATTCTCTGCAATCAACACCAAATCATCAGCATACAACAACTCCCACGGGAGTCCGTTTCTAAAGTCACGTGAAAGGGCTTCAAGTACCATGATAAACAACATGGGACTCAAGACTGACCCCTGATGCACACCAACATTCACGGAAAACTCATCACTCAAATCTCCATTCACTCTCACCTGGGTGTGAGCACCCACATACATGGCCATAACCACCCTAACCAGCCACTCCTCCAAGCCAAGCTTTCTCATTGCCCACTTCACCACCTCTCTAGGGACTCTGTCAAAGGCCTTTTCCAAATCAACAAAAACAAAATAAAGATCCCTTCTCCTACCAATATATTTTTCCTGAAGCTGTCGAACAATGAATATGGCATCAGTGGTCCCCCTACCTGGCATAAATCCAAACTGCATCTCATCAATATTCACTCTTTCTCTAATCATACCTTCTAAAACTCTCTCCATTACCTTCATTATCTGATCTAAAAGCTTTATACCTCTATAATTCCCTCTTTCCAGGGCATCACCCTTCCCTTTATACACATTTACAATTACACTCTTCAGCCAATCATCTGGGACAACACACTCATAAATAATCCTATTTATCAGGTCAGTGACTAAACTCACCCCTATATCGCCTGAGGCCTTCAACATTTCGGCAGTCAACCCAGACACACCTGCTGCCTTCCTCACCCTCATCCTGCCTATTGCCTCACTCACAGTAGCAGTATCAATCAAAGGCCAAGGGCCAGACACTGGATCTGCTGGCTCCAAACCTTCCCTGTCCCAGTCAAACTCCTCATTCAACAACCGGTTATAATGCTCTCTCCATGCATCTTTAATATCCTCACTGTTCACCATTACCCTTCCTTCATCATTCTTCACACACTGCTCACCTATGATATCCCGATTATCCCTCTTCACCTGACCTGCCACCCTAAATATATTTTTCCTTTCCCCATGATTTAGGTTATCAAGTAATTGTCTCTGTGACTCAGACTTTGCCCTGTATACCTCTCTCCTAGCCCTACGCTTGGCAGCCAAATATTCCTCTTTGCCACCACCCTTCTTCCATTCCCGGAAAAGCCTTCTTTTCTCCTTAATTGCAGCTTCTACACCCTCATCCCACCACCAAGTTACTTTATGTCTTGGTGGTCCTCTTGTCCAGCCGCATGTTACATCAGTAACTCTCAAGAAATTGTTCTTGAGGGCTCTGTACTGTTCATTAACGCCTCTGTCTACAGCTCCCTGTTCAGCCACCACTCTCCTCAACTCGCTATAGAAGGCATCCCTTACTACTTGGTTTTTCAGCTTCCATATTTTCCTCCTAGGTACATAAGTCCTCTTTTTCATCATTTGTTCTTTAAGCACCATATCACAAATCAATAGTTTGTGCTGCTGCACACACTCCTCACTTCCTATAACTTTAACATCCCTCACTAACCTCCTATCGGCCCTCCTAACCAGAAAATAATCTATCTGACTGCTATTTCCCCCAGACTCATACGTAATTAACCTACTGTCTCTTTTCCTAAAATATGTGTTGCACACAATCATGTCCGTTGCCTCCCCAAACTCGAGTATCCTTTCCCCTTCTGCATTCCTTAGACCATATGCACATCCCCCATGCACTCCTTCATAACCTTGGGCTGCTTCACCTACATGACCATTTAAGTCCCCTCCCAAAATCACTATCTCATCATCCCGCATACCACCCACTACACGTATTAAATCATCCCAAAATCTATCTTTCTCTGATTCATCCAATCCTGCCTGTGGAGCATATGCCGATATAATCACAGCTATCTTTCTTCCCAACAGAATTTTCACAACCAATATCCTATCGCTTACTCTCAAAACATTCATAACATATTCCACCCATTTCTCCGCAACCATCACACCAACACCTCCATATCCGTCTGTCCTCCCCTGCCAAAACAACTTATAGCAACAGTCCTTCCCAACAATCTTTCTGGCTGATCCACCCCTGTACCGGACTTCCTGCAAACACGCAACGTCCACCCACCTCCTACTGAGTGCCTCAACGACTTCCCCTGCTCTTCCCCTCAAACTTCCCACATTCCATGAACCCACCCTCATCCCCATGGGTGATTTACTGTCCTCAGGCTTGCTTTGAAACCTTTTTTGTTTTGTCATCTTCAGTATTAATAAATGGGGACAGACACAGCTCAGGTCCCACTCACCGCACAATCCCAGGTCCAGGCAATGGATCTGGGACCCCTAGCCCACCAGCTTACCAGTGGCTGTGGTAGTGGCCTCGGGGCACCCTGCCAGGACAGCTGCAGGGACACCCTCCAAGCGCGTCTTGGCACTGCAACTATCCCGCCATTATACACCCACTGATAGGGCAGCCTCCTGGGACGCTACTCCCAGGTTCGGGCCCCTCTCTATTGGGCGGAAGCGGCAGCCTGGGAACCGCAATGCCCTGTACCCTCTAGCACAGGCCCGAGCCCCATCTCGCCCTGGACCCATGATCTATGCCGGCGGAACCCCCGCCACGCCTCCCCCCAGAAGTCCGCCACTAGGTAGCGGGGGCAAAGTTTTCTGGCCGCATGCCCTTGCTGGCGCCAACCCCTGTAACGTAGTGGGATACGTTGTGTGAAATGTAAAGTGCATGTGGTGTAGTGCATAGATAGTTAGAGGAAATGTTTGGGAGAGTATGCTGGTCTACTCTCCATGTTACTGTCACACTGAAAAGGTCAGCAAAGGGGGATGGTTAGATAGCTAGTGAAACAGGAGCTCCAGCTCTCCCTATCACCAGCATTCCCATTCCCCTCGGGAGTACTACCCTGTTCGGCCCGTGCTACGGCCTCCTCCTCATCATAGACAACTGAGTAGAGGCTGAGTTTTGTACCTTATGCAGGGTAGTTACACTGCCAGAAGAACTTCAACTTATGAATCGTGGTTATTCAATATAATCGAACAAGATGTGACCTAGTTGTGAGTGGAAGGACTTTATAAATTATACACCTGAGTCAGCACTAACAGCATCATCTGACAGAGAATTTCAGAGGTCTACATCTGATACTGAAAAACCTGCGTCTGCACTCTACTGAAGTGCGGGGCTTGGCAACTTTGAATCTATGGCCCCGGGTATGAGTTGAAGGAAGCAAAAGAATATACGATGCAGTTGAGTACTGTTGATGAAAGTTTTTCCAGCATTTGATAAGGTCACCTCTGATCAGCCTCCCCTTTGCAGAATACATGCCCAGATTTTTCAGAGGGTCTTCATAACTGAGTTCGGACAGGTCATTGATTTGCTTAGTCCATCTGCCCCGTACAGGCTCCAGAAGCCTCAGGTCACCGTGGTATCCTGTGTTCCATACAGTGGAGCCAAACTCCAGGAGAGGTCTGATGTGGGATTTGAACAGAGTCAACATAAAATCTCGGTCACGACAGATGGTAGCTTTCATTGTGAAACCATTTCCATTCCAACCAGTCCGTTAACAGTGATCATGTAACTTTGGCTTCATTGCCGTAATACATCCATGAATCTCAGTCTGTGGAAGACTATAGCCTATATCATGGATGATAAACTGATGTCATCATGTCACTGGTGAAAGTTGCATGGCAGGTTATAGCACTTTGTACAGTTTTGCCTTTGGACACTGGTCACAATCATAAGGATGAGGATAATGAACTTATAGTGCTAGAAAACACTATCACGATCATAACGGTCAGCTAGTTTCATCTGGCCTAAAAATAACAGTGCCGTACACACGGGAATTTCTTAGTGCTGATTGTTCGGCAATATCCCTCTTACTCTAAGCTGTACACTTTACAGTTGTTGTCAGGTGTTGCACACCGACAGTGTGTGCAGGCTTGAGGTATATTTGTATTTTTGGACAGTCAAGGTTATTCTGATTTTATTTCTAACCTAATCTAACCTTACCCAACTAAGTTAACCTGATTAAACTATCCTAGCCGATCAGACCTGACTATACAGTCTGATAACCTAACCTAACTTAAACTAACTTACCCAGCCCAAGTGAAGGTGTGACTGTCCGAAACTGCAGTAATACCTAAGCTTCATGAAAATCGAGTAATCGGTTATTTAGTAGCTTGTGTTGAAATACTCCGAAACTGGTGGACACCAAAGTTACTGTGTTTGCCAACTTCTTAACCGTGGTAATGGTTTGTGAAGGGTGGGTAACATTTAAAATATTTTGCAATATTGTATTTTAGAAGAACTAGAAGTAGCATGACACTTATAATTCAGAAAAATGGCAGGGGTGATGGTGCCTTGTCAGGTGTGTATCTATCACTGAAGATTTGCCAGCTACTTTGCACAGTTTTATTTAACAACTTACCCTTCCATGCATGTGCAGTGAGCACAGCAGATGGTCCCAAGTGTTTTATGCGGGCACACCCAGGGGCTTCCCATATACAGCTCTTCTCAACAAGGTGGGGTCATCGGCTTTTCGTCTCATCAACTCTCCTCCTCTTACTGGCTCCCTTCAACCTCCATCTCATTGCCGTGCTGTTGCATCTTTATCTCTTTTCTATCGCTACATCAGTGGTCATTGCTTCTCTGAACTGTTTGCCAGCATCACTCCCCTAGTACGGCAGGCGCGTAGCACCCATCTAGCAGCAAATTCTGATCTCTTCACTGTCCAACACGGTAATGCAAGAGAACCGTTACTCCCAGTCTTTCATGTATGCAACAGGTCAACTGTGGAACAGTTTTCCTCAGACTGTTTCCTACTACTTATGACTTCCAGTCTTTCAAACGCAGCATGTCCTGGTATCTCGAAAAGAACGGATCTTGAATTAGGCTGTCTATTTTGTTATTATTTTTTTCATGGAGGGAACACTTTGCGGATTTCTAGCCTTTGGTTCCTGCTTTCTTGCATTTAAAGAAATCGCTGCGAGGGGATCACCTTTCCTTTTAGAAAAGAAGGGAACATCTGGTCGAACTGGATGATACAGAAGAGTCTGCATGTGGCCATGTGCCCACTCACAGAGTATTTGTATCCATCTCAAGATTTCTATGCTTACAATGTTTCCAGTGTGTATTTGACAAGTGTTTCAGTTAAATATATATATATGTCTTCATAAGTTAGGTTTGGCCATACCAGAGGAGTATCCACCCATCTGTCAATAACACAGTATGGAACGGCCAAAGTTTCATTTCCACCCTTTAATTTCAGTCAGTTTGGATAAATAACGTTCCCTGGCCACAGTGTCAAGGCATTTACATAGAGGGAGAGAGGGAGATCACAAACTGTAGAGTAAGCCTTACTCCATTCCACCTCACTTGCATGAACCTCCTAACACGTCACCAATGTTTTGCCAAGGGAACTACGCACTGCCAGATGCACGACTTTTGTTTACAAACATGTCTTCTGAAATTAAGCAAAAATTGCTTAAACAACTTCCAGTATGTTACATTTTGCAAATCTGTGTTATACGCAGAGCCAGAAGGGAATGTTTCCCACAGAAACGCATATCGTGAACCACTTCGCTGTAAATTACCCTGTTTTAATACAAACTAAATAATATCGCTGAGTGCGAAAATTTAGTTACGAGAGTTATATAAAAGCCATTGCTGACTGTAAGAGAGCAAGAGTCATACTTGCTTGTTTGAGTCACTGGGGCAAAGAGGTGGGTAAATCAGAAGAGAGTAATAAGTCAGTGTCGAGCAGGCGTTTGAGGGGTGACAAGTTCACGGGCGTATTCTGAATCACAATTGTATTCCAACATACAGTACAGATGGTGTCCCCCAAAGCAACATCAGATGTTCGCCACCAAAGTTGGTAAGTACCCCAGCATGAGTGTTCGAAATATAGCGTGGCCAATGGTTGTTGGCACAAGATCAGAGGGACATCTGGTAGTGGTGAGTCATAGGCAGCTTCCAGGGACTTTGTGGCAGGTGTGGGAAGTTAAAGGGCACTGCACTTGGTTTGGGGGACTGGTGGGTGTTGGGATGCGGCAGGGAGGTAAGGAAGAGACCCTGCCCGTGTGTGTTGCCAACATGAGGGGCCCCTGCATCTTGGTCTTGAACTCCTGGTGTCCCGCCACTGACAGCTTGATTTCTATTTGATTCAATGCGAATGCAGCTAGGAGGAAGAAATGTTCCACTGAGGGCCATGGAGCCTATGCTACAGTTGTCGCCCCTGAGTCAGAGATGCTCTTCCTGCAAGATCTGTGACATGCTGCACACTTCCATTTCCTTGGGATTGATGGAACACAGGAGCCATGGCATGACAGAATGAATGATGGTGGGCAGGACCTTAATTGACCCTATGGCAAAGTACACTTTGTCATAGCCAGCTTTTCACTTCGTCCTAAGAAGATACATCAGGGCACTGTTGTGGGGTTTATTAAGAAATGGATCAGGAGCCACCGAATAATGTATGCAAGAGGAACATGGTTAAGCCCCAGGAAAAATTGCCTAACCACTTTGCCAAGAATGCCCAGTGTCTGGAGAAGCCACAGATGAAGTAGCTGGAGGGGCTCTTGGTGAGGCATGCTGATGCATTTTCCTCGGGGAATATCATGGACCTGGGAAGTGCTCTTGGAGTGAAGCCAGGGACCTACTGGACACTGGAGATGAAAGGAGGGACCATGAGAATAATGGAATTGACAGCACTGGTAATACAGCATTCCACGCTGTGGAACCCGAACGGCAGAGGTGAAAGCGACGACTTGTTAGTCTGAAAGTTTATGCTGTATATACATATTAATAGGAAAGATTAGGTGGTTGTGTCGGGGACGACTCAGTTTTGAGGGAGGGGCAATGTTGTGTTGGTAGGATTATGGTAGTGTTTTATATATGGAAATATGAGGAACATTCTAGAAATTAAGTTGTGCCATAGGATTAGGTTAATGTTCTATTTGGAAATGTGAGAATGCATGTCTGTTTGTTTTCTCATATCTAAGGAATTAGTTCTTCAGTACTCTGCATTGTTAATTTACGTGCATTATTGCATCAGAAAATGAGTTCTTTCCTAAGTGCTGAAGTGTTCTTGGCTATACTGGTAGGTGGGCAGGGGGTGATATCGTGACCATTCTGCGTCCAAGAGAGTTCAGTTCAGTGAGTTCGCCAGAGGAATAGATGGTGTTGCGTGCACGAGTTCAGTTCAGTTTAGTGAGTGTGCCAGACAATTCAGTTGAGTGGAGTTTAGTTCGGCTGAGCCAGTGTACTAGTTCAGTTAGCCATGAGTGTCAGACGGGGTGAGTTGTGTGCGTGGGAGTTTTTTTTTTTTTTTTTTTTTTTTTTTTGCACTGAACAGTCAGCAACAGAGTTAGTCAAAGAGTAAGAGTAGACAGTGAAGGACGGAATAGTCAAAGAGTCAGTAAGTGACAGTTAATCATCCAGTGAACGCATAGTAGTGAGCGAAGGACAGAGGTAACGTAGGAGAGAGTAGTCAGTGTTTTGCAGTTGTATATACACTACCGTACCTCAGCTGTTCCTACAAGGAATAAAACCCAGCCTTTGATTAACTACTTGGCCTGTCTTCCGTGTTGTTCTTGACATAACAAGCCTCTGAGGTTCTAACTATATATATATATATATATATATATATATATATGCACTCACCATCCACTCACTCGATATAATGCTGCTGTCGGGTATCTGCGCTTTTCCCTCCCTCCTTTCGTTCCTTCCTCTTCTGTCTTTCTTTACTTCATTCTTTCCTTCATTCTTTCCTGTTCCTCCTGCCTATGAGTGACTCTGCACTGAGTGAGAAACCATTCCTGTACACCAGAAAACCATTTACTGCGCTGGTGGTAACCATATAACCAAATTATGGCGCCTGGTGGTTCAGTGGGTAATTGCAGCGCTCCAATCGGATTGAGCCGGTGAAGGTTTATATCCAAGGGATGGTTGGGGTTATTGCTCACGTAATGCCACTCAGGAATGAGTGAGACTGGTCACTCTCGTCTTAAATGTCAGGACCAATATGCCTAGCCCCGGGCTTCTACGCTTCTCATGGAGCAAGGTAAGATTGGATGATGGATGGATATATTATATATATTGTTACATAGCCTATGATTTCATCATCCTTTGTGTAATTTTAACGCACAGTATGCTGCATGTTTGATCACGAGCGTGTTCTGCCTCAGTCCCCCCCTTCTACCGTTATAGTAGAGTAAGTCGTCCTTTCTGTTATTCAGTGCGGGATTGTCGACCGTTTGTCCCCATCGCTTCATTTGTGCGTCCTTATTACAAGTTGTATCAAGCTCTACTAGCCCCTATATAATGAGCTCAATCTCTGCATCATGGCCACTTAGATCTGCTCCTCATTTTGTTCACATCTCTGTCCTCCCCTGTACAATTATTATTATTGTGAGTGCTCAAGAAATCTCCAAACATCTAGCAGCTGTGTGTAATTTGAGTATAACTGTTGTTGTATTTTTTCTTGTACTGTGTAGCATAAGGTTAATTCTTAGGCCTAGTGAGGTTTTGATTAATGTTGGGTTGTGTCAGTTATTTTTGATAATAGTTTGTATCTGTAAATATTTATCTGGCATTCACTGAGTATTATCTGGTATCTCATTTTATCAGGGCTGACTTAGATAAATTTACTCTTGCTAATTTCGTGTTAATAGAGGCTATTGCAGTTAACCATATATTTAACCTGTTTTTGCCATTACATTATCCTTATGAGTCCTGAATGTTTTGTTGTTAGTTTGAGCATTAAACTTTAACTTGTAATTTTACCTAACTCTTTTGTTTTGAACCTGGAACTTTACGGGACAGTAGTGACTCTTCGTATTCTCACTTAAAGTGTACATTATCTTTCTCTGTTCCGTAACATAAATTTGGCGACCTCATATCAGGATATTCAGGATATTATCATAAGGATATTGTTTGATATTTTGTGACTGTGATATATTCATGATGGCTACTATTTCTACACTTGATGAAGCCAAAGATTTTTTGTCAAATGTGCAAACAGTGTGTGATATAGAAAACAGAACAAAGAATGAACTTAAGCATGCTCAACAATTGGGAATTGTTGTTCGCTCTCATCATTCTAAAGATCAAATTGTTGGCATGATTAATAAAAGCTTGTTTAATGTAACTCCTCCAAATGAGCAAACGCAGATTGAATTAGCTAAGTTACAGCTAGCTCTGCAGGAGGCTCGTGCTAAAGAAGCTGAATTTCAGGCAAATGCTAAGCAGGCTGAGTCTCAGGCTAAGGAGGCGGAATCTCAGGCTCGGATTCAGGAGGCACAGATACAGGCACAAGTTGAACTTGCTAGGATTCAGGCAGACCATGAGTATCGCATGAAACAAGGTGGAACTGGATCATCTTGCTCTGATGATTTTGATGTGGCTAAAAATGTTAAACTTGTCCCTCCTTTTAATGAATCTGATTTAACAAAGTTTTTTCAGTTGTTTGAGAGGGTAGCTACAGGTTTTAATTGGCCTAAGGAGTATTGGCCAGTACTCCTTCAAACTGTTCTCACCGGTAAAGCTCAAGTAACTTATGCATCTTTGCCTCAGGATCAATCTGAGAATTATGATGTAGTTAAGAGCTTGATTCTTAAGGCCTATGAGCTTGTTCCTGAAGCCTATAGAGTAAAATTTAGGACAACTTACAAGCAAGATAAGCAATCCCATGTTGAGTATGCAAAAATCAAAGAAGATCTGTTAGAGCAGTGGTTAAATTCTAAGAATGTGGATTCTGATTTTGGTAAATTTAAGCAGATGATTTTGCTGGAGGACTTCAAAAGGTGTATTTATAAAGATGTAAGCCTATATCTTGATGAGAAAAGGATAGATAATTTGTCTGATGCTGCAGTTTTAGCTGATGAGTATGTTCTCACTCACAAGAGATATTCTAGAGAAAAAGGGAAAGCTGAGAGTAAGTACGTTGAGTCTACTCAGAGTACAGGTAACAGGAAAGAGAATAAAGATGATGTTTCTCAGGAAGTAAATACCAGCTTCACCTCTAGATTTCAGAAAAGTAAATGTACTTATTGTAGTAAGCTTGGTCATACTACGGAGAGATGTTTCAGGAGACAGCGTGATGTGAACAAAAAGGAGTCTTTAAATATTCAGTCAATTGGTCTAGTGTCCACTCTTGAGAGTTCCCAGAATTCTTTAACTGAGTTAACTGAACCTGCTTTGAGGGGTAACTTAAATTCTCATGATGGAGCTCCTCTTTTGAGCAGTAACGTGGGTGACACTCTCAAGAGTTCATGTGCTAATTTCCTGTCTGATGGTTTTGTCAGTCCTCTGGACAGTAATGACAGGAAATCAGTTAAAATATATCGTGATACAGGTGCTTGCCAATCCCTTATGCTGACCAGTGTTCTAGGCTCTAATGTTAATTCCTCTGATGAAACTGTAATCTTACAAGGTGTAGGGAATAATTACTTCTCCGTCCCTCTGTGCAGAGTGAATTTAGAGTCTGGTTTTGTTAATGGTTCTGTTATGGTTGGGTTGGTTGAGACACTCCCAATGTCAGGTGTAACTTTCTTACTTGGAAATGATATTGGTGGAAGTCAAGTGTGTCCAGCTCCTCAGTTGTCTAGTGAGCCAGTGGCTGCGTCCCAGGATTGTGATGTCCCTGATGTGTTCCCTGCATGTGCTGTCACTAGGGCTAAGTCTAAAGTTACTGGTGATTTAGAGGATAATGATGATGATGATGTTATCCTAGCTGACACTTTTCTTGCTAATTTGGACCACTTACCAGATGAGGCAGTACCCCGTAGTGTTGATAATTTGTCTCGTCAAGAGTTGGTTGAGTTGCAGGTTGCTGACCCTGAGTTGAAAGGTCTAGCTAACTCTGCTTACAGTGAAGAAGAGTCAGCCGGTGCTTCTACTTGTTATTATGTAAAGTCAGGAGTACTTATGAGGAAGTGGAGACCCCCAACAGCATCAGCCGACTGTGAATGGGAGGTTGTACATCAAGTTGTCATCCCTCGTGTTTGTAGGCAGGATATCATTAGAGTGGCTCATGATTCCAGTTTGGCAGGACACCTTGGAGTGAGGAAGACTGTGGCAGGCATTTTGAAACACTTCTACTGGCCAGGTATCTTCAGGGATGTTTCCTGGTATTGTAAGTCTTGTCACACCTGTCAAGTTGTGGGAAAGTGTAATCAGACCGAAAAGGTTGCACCTCTAGTTCCCATTCCTCCTTTTGAGGCGCCTTTCACCCGTGTGTTGGTGGATATTGTGGGCCCTCTTCCTAAGACTTCTTCAGGATTTTCTTATGTGTTGACCATGATTGATATGGCTACTCGTTATCCTGAAGCCATTCCACTTAGAAACATCTCAGCAAAGAACGTGGTTAAGGAAATGCTGGGGTTCTTCACAAAGTTTGGTCTGCCTAAGGAGGTACAGTCAGACCGGGGAAGTAATTTCATGTCAAATGTTTTCAAGCAGTCTCTGAAAGAGTTGGGCATCTCCCAGATCACGTCTTCAGCTTACCATCCCCAGACCCAAGGAGCGTTGGAGAGATACCATCAAACACTCAAATCGATGCTCAAGAAATACTGTTTGGAACATCAGAAAGACTGGGATAAAGGTCTTCCATTCGTTGTGTTTGCTGCAAGAGAATCTCCAAATGAATCACTGGGCTTCTCACCTTTTGAACTACTGTTTGGCCATGAAGTAAGAGGACCCCTTAAGTTACTCAAGGAATGCTGGCTGTCGGAGGAAGATGACGTCAACCTGTTGGAGTATGTGATGAATTTCAAAGAACGGCTGTCCACTGCTTTACAGCTGGCGAGAGAGAATTTAGGAGCTGCTCAGGAGAAGATGAAGACTTGGTATGATAAGAAGTCCAGGTTACGCCACTTTCAGCCAGGAGATCAGGTTTTGATTCTGCTACTAGTTCATGGGCAACCTCTTCAAGCCAAGTTTAGTGGCCCTTATTTCGTGGAGAAGAAACTCAGTGATGTCAACTATGTCATCGCCACACCAGATCGTAGAAAGAGCAAGCAACTATGTCACATTAACATGCTAAAGTTATATCACAGGCGGGACGAAAATAATCCAGTCTGCACTGTAGCTGTTTCACCCGAGTCTGCAAGTGAAGCTCTCCCATGCAGTATGAGCCTGAGTGATAGTTTGGGGAAGAATCCTGATATCATGAATGATCTCCAGACTAAGCTTTCTCATCTACCACCCAAGGAAAGGCAGGAGTTTTCGGCATTACTGCAGGAGTACCCGCAAGTGTTCCGTGCCACTCCAGGAAGAACCACTGTGTTGATGCATGATGTCGATGTTGGAGACGCAAAGCCAATTAAATTGCCTCCTTACCGTGTGAACCCAGTGAAAGTTCCTCTCATCCAGAAGGAGCTTGGCTACCTGTTGGACCACAAGATGATTGAGCCCTGTCAGAGCGAGTGGAGTTCTCCTGTCACTCTGGTCCCTAAGCCAGGTGGGTCACAGAGGCTTTGCATCGACTACAGACGTGTTAATCAGATAACTAAAACAGACACTTACCCTCTCCCTCGTGTGGAAGATTGCATAGACAAGATCGGAAAGGCTAGGTACATAAGTAAGTTTGATTTGTTAAAGGGATACTGGCAAGTACCTATGACTGAACGTGCTAGGGAGATCTCATGTTTTGTAACATTACGAAAGACATTTGCATGTTCTGTAATGCCATGTACAGATTGTTTTAGAGTAATAAGAAATTTCCTTTGTAAATTTCTTTTTTCTTTGTGGGGAGGTGTTACATAGCCTATGATTTCATCATCCTTTGTGTAATTTTAACGCACAGTATGCTGCATGTTTGATCACGAGCGTGTTCTGCCTCAGTCCCCCCCTTCTACCGTTATAGTAGAGTAAGTCGTCCTTTCTGTTATTCAGTGCGGCATTGTCGACCGTTTGTCCCCATCGCTTCATTTGTGCGTCCTTATTACAAGTTGTATCAAGCTCTACTAGCCCCTATATAATGAGCTCAATCTCTGCATCATGGCCACTTAGATCTGCTCCTCATTTTGTTCACATCTCTGTCCTCCCCTGTACAATTATTATTATTGTGAGTGCTCAAGAAATCTCCAAACATCTAGCAGCTGTGTGTAATTTGAGTATAACTGTTGTTGTATTTTTTCTTGTACTGTGTAGCATAAGGTTAATTCTTAGGCCTAGTGAGGTTTTGATTAATGTTGGGTTGTGTCAGTTATTTTTGATAATAGTTGTTGTTGTTGTTGATTCTCTCCTCAATTCGAGGAGACCGGGCCTTGCTGTAGCCCGGTTGCTGGTGGTTGTCTTGAGTAAAGGTAAGGGGGAAAACAGGGCCTGGGGAATGCCCAGCACACACGCCCTGTCTCCTGGCTGAGTTGCGGTGTGTGTTGATAATAGTTTGTATCTGTAATTATTTATCTGGCATTCACTGAGTATTATCTGGTATCTCATTTTATCAGGGCTGACTTAGATAAATTTACTCTTGCTAATTTCGTGTTAATAGAGGCTATTGCAGTTAACCATATATTTAACCTGTTTTTGCCATTACATTATCCTTATGAGTCCTGAATGTTTTGTTGTTAGTTTGAGCATTAAACTTTAACTTGTAATTTTACCTAACTCTTTTGTTTTGAACCTGGAACTTTACGGGACAGTAGTGACTCTTCGTATTCTCACTTGAAGTGTACATTATCTTTCTCTGTTCCGTAACAATATATATATATATATATATATATATATATATATATATATATATATATATGTCGATATATATATATATATATATCGACCCATTACCTTATTATCAATCTACAAACTCTTCGCTAAAGTCCTTACGAACAGAATAACAACAAATTTGGAGGAAAACCAACCTCGTGAACAGGTAGGATTCCGAAGCGGGTATTCGACTACTGATCATCTACACACAGTGAATCAGCTAATTGAGAAAACTACAAAATATAATAAAACCACTGTGCTTAGATTTTGTTGATTACGAAAAGGCTTTCGATTCAGTGGAGCACATAGTAATTATATATTCATTACCAGAACAGGGAGTGAATGAGAACATTGTAAAACTGTTCTAAAACATATATAAAGAGGGAACTGCTACAGTTAAATTACATAAGGACTCGGAAAAAATTAAGATTGAGAAGGGCGTTCGTCAGGGAGAAATTAGAGATACAATTTCACCAAAATTATTTACAGCATGCCTACAAAGTATTTTCAGAAAGCTAGACTGGGAAAACAAAGAAGTGAACATAGATGGAGAAAAGCTAAACTATTTAAGATTTGCAGATGACAGTGTCCTAATCTCAGAAACAGCGGAGGCATTGCAAGAAGTGTTAAATGACCTGAAAAGAGAAAATCTGAAAGTAGGGCTAAAAATGAACCGGAGTAAAACAAATGTTTAATCCACAAACAAAAACAGCGTCATCAGAATAAGCGAAGAAATTCTTAAAGAAATTGAGGAGTACAACTACTTGGGGCAAAAGATAAAATTAACGAAATGTCATGAAAGCGAAATAAAAAGACGCATAACAATAGGATTAAAAGCTTTCGGTAAACATAAAGACATTATGAAAAGTAGCTTGCCAGTTTGTATGAAACGAAAAGTATATAACGAATGTATAATTCCAGCTATGACGTATGGCTGTGAGACCTGGAAACTGACGAAATCGATGGAAAATAAATTGATCTATTCTCAGAGAGCAATGGAAGGGTCAATGTTGGGAATATATTTAAGAGACAGGAAAAGATCAACTTGGGTGAGAGAGCAGACTAAAGTTAAAGATATTATAGAAGTTATAAAAGAATAGCAAGAATAAGGGATAACCGATGGAGCAAGAGGTTGACTGACTGGACACCAAGAGATTGTAATCAGAGCAGAAAAAGGCCAGACAGGAGGTGGACAGATGAGATAGAGAAATTTGCAGGGTAAACGTGACAAAGATTGGCTCAGTCAAGGAGTTCGTGGAAAAGGTTGGAATAGGCCTTTGTTCAGCAGTGGACTTGTAATGGCTGATGATATATATATATATATATATATATATATATATATATATATATATATATATACTGTGTATTAGTGTTTTTTTATAGGAAGAAGGAACCTAAGGCTAAGCCTGCATGAACGTTCCTTCCAAGAAAAAAACAAAAACAATACAAAAGAGAACCAAATTCAAGATCCATTCATTTCGAGATGCCTGGACACACTGCATTTGAAAGACTGGAGATCATAGGAAGTAGGAAATACAGACAAAGGGAGACAGTTCCAGAGTTGACCTGTTGTATAAATGAAGGACTGGGAGTAACGGTTAACTCTTGCATTGGAAAGTTGGACAGCAAAAGGATGAGAGTTTGTTGCTAGACGGGTGCTACACGCCCGCTGTAGAGGTGGAGGGATGCAAGCAGGCGGTTCAGAGGAGCAGTGACCATTGAAGTAGCGATAGAAAAGAGATAAAGATGCAACAGTGCGGTGAAGAGGCAAAGGTTGAAGGAAGCCGGGAAGAGGAGGAGAGTTGATGAGACGAATAGCCTTTGACTCCACCCTGTTGAGAAGAGCTGTAAAGATGGCACGGAGTCGGCTGAGCACACTTTTTTTTTTTTTTTTTTTTTTTTTTTTTTTGATAATGAATGGAGGAAGGAGAAACAAAGGAAAAAAAAATAAGTCCATGTGCCTAAAGGCATCCTCCATTCATAAAATACTTATAACAATTGGATTTAAAATCGAGAGGATTAAATGTATGTGGGAAGCAACTCCCAGGAAGTGAATTCCAGAGAGTAGTAGTTCCGGGGATAAATGAATTTTGATAAGCAGAGTTTCTTCATTGTGGAGGAGAGATTGTGAGTTCATGGGCTCTCCCAGTTGCCCGAGAATTGCGGGAGAAAATGTGAAGGGGAGGCACAATTGAAACCAGTTCGTTAGAGCACTTACGGTAAAAATATCGATAAAATAGTGCAAAAGAAGCAACATCTTTACGTACCGTACTGATAACGGAGGAAGGTCCTGCGTTATGGCAGGATTATTGAATAATCTAATGGCTTTACTTTGAATTTTGTCCAACTGCGTCAATGCAACCGCTCCACATCCACTCCACAGTGATGAACAGTATTCGATCTGAGAACGCACATGACTTTTATATATTGTGGCCATCTGCTCGTCAGTGAAGAACTCACGAACTCTGTACATAAGTCCCAGTTTTTTAGAAGCATTATAGCAAGGGATTTAGTATAAGCTGTTCAGCTTAGGTTGATGTTTAGAGTAACACCTAGGATATCAGTTGTAGTGGATATGGGAATACTGGCATCATTTAACATTATGTGAGAGTCTGAGGGATTCTTTCTTTTGGAGAAATTAATGTATTTAGTTTTCTGAGCATTGAATGAGACCAGATTTTTTTTGTCCCCATTGATTAATTTTAGAAAGGTCCTGATTCAGAGAAATTGCTGTGTTTATTTGGGAATTTATAATATCAAATTGTGTAAAGGAGGTACTTAATGTGAAAGAACTATGATAAGAGTGTATTGGCTTGTGCGTGACAGATAGAAGGTCATTTATATGAATGAGAAAGAGGATTGGCGCCAAAACTGATCCCTGAAGTACGCCAGCATTTAAGGAATGAAACTGAGAATAAATTCCATCTACCATGACCCGTAGTTTTCTACTATGTAGGTAAGAAATTAGAGGAACCAGTGATGCAAGGCCATAGTGTGACATCTTAGACAATAAGGCCTGGTGCCATACTCTGTCAAATGCTTTTGAAATATCAAGTGCTACTGTGTGTGTTTCACCATGTTGGTTTATCGTTTTGTTAATCTGTTGGGTAAGAAGCCAACGAATATCTACAGTTGAACGTTCCTGTCTAAATCCATACTGCCGATCATTGATCAATTTATTGATTTCTAGATGCTTGACTATGTGTTTGTTAATTAGTGTTCCAAAAACTTTACCGAGAACGGAAGTTATTGCAATTGGTCTTTAGTTTGATGGATCAGAAGTTGCCCACTTTTTAGGAACACGATGGATATTTGCTTCGTTCCAAGGGGCTGGAAAAATTGAGGTACGGATGGCATAAGCGGAAAAATTTTGCCTATACACGAGCCAACACTAAGGAGCAATTTTTAAGTACTATTGAAGGAATTTCATCTGGAACAGTGGCTTTGTGTGTTGATAGATTCTGCAATACGGCTTGTACGTATCTGGTGTGAATCATGAAAGGAGGTATTTGAAGGGAATCAAAATCAATTACAGGAATATTATGATTTTCTGAATTTAGGGTTGAGTTTGTTGTAAAAATGTCAACAAGAAGGTTGGCTTTTCCGCGTGGGTCACTTACTAGATTTCCATTGAGGGACTATAACGGTGGAATGGAAGAGGTAGTAGTGAAGGTAGTTTTGAATGAATTAAGGGTTGACCAGAATATTTTGTTATCATTTGGATTGTTTAGTAGTTTGTTAGCTTGTCTATAGAAAGTTTGATTTAGAAAGATTGATAATAGTTTTGGCATGGTTTCTGATATTTTTATAATAGTTAAAGTCTTCTTTGGTTTTGGTCCTTGTATAGGTGTTATAGGCTATTGTTTTATGTTCTGTTACTGTAGCACAATTGTGGTCAAACCATTTAGGAGAATTACATCTTTTTCTGTAACTATGATGAGGAATGAATGTTTCCATGCCAACTTTAATGAAATCCTGTATGTGGCCCAATGTGGAATTTGCATCATGGGAGAAAAAGGAGGTCCAAGGAACATCCATGAGAAAATTTTGAAGTCCCTCCCAGTCTGCCCTGTCGTAGTGCCATTTAGTCATCACGACAGGTTCAGAGCTGGAGGGTGTGGTAGGTGTGAATCTGGTGGCTTGAATCAGACAATGATCCGAGGGGGGACTTCACTTCGACATTATGATTGTCTGAATTGGTTGTTAGAAACAAGTCCAATAGGTGGGGATTTTGATCGGGGTTGTCTGGTACACGGGTGGGTTGACTGACTAACTGGGTGAGATTAAATGAGTCTGCAAATACCTCACATTCAAGACCAGAGTCATCAGTTTTGGGTGAATAAGTGAGCCATTCGACATTATGGACATTAAAATCACCCAGAATAGTCATTTCTGATGCAGTATTAATGTTGAGGACACCTAGTTGTGAAAACAGAGAGTCAAATAAACTCGGCTTTGAAGGGGCATTAGGGGAACGATAAACACAACAGAAATACCTGGTACTTAATTTTACCAAAAGAATTTAATTTGTATATGGAATAGTCAAAAAAAGGACAATTAAATTTAGTAATCTCCAGGGCAATTTCTGATTTAGCAGGGCAACATACGCCTCCTTTGGGTCTGAAATTTTGAATCAAGATATAACCAGGAAACTTATATCTAGCTAAATCAGAGGTGGAGCTTACTTGTGTCTGTCAGAAATAGCAGATCAGGGGATTCAAACTGGAGGAAATTTTGAACAGAGTTGATGTTAGAGTGAAGTCCCCTAATATTGCAAAAGAAAATTTTACTGTACTGACGGGAGGTGGCACAGCCACTGGATGACGACCAGGAGGGCCCTGTGCAGACAACCCAGCCCTGCTGGTGGTGGTCACCCGAGAAACCACCGCACTGATTCCCAGTATAGCAGCAGCATGGTTCTTTTTATGGGGGGGAGAACAGGGATGTGTTGTGAAATGGGTATGATATGTAATGACAAGATTGGTGTTTTTTGGTGAGAGGATAGCTGGTTTAAGGTAATGTAAAATAATGTGGATGTGTGTGTTGTGTAAAGAGGGCAGCCTGATGCCCTCAGGTGTGTGAGGCAGAAAGATGTGTAACCAACTACCAAAGCCTCGAAAATATAAACCACTCGAAATTATAAACCACAAATAAACCTCACACTTTAAGGAGAAAATCAGTCTTGATAAAAAATAATGTTAGAGAGAGAGAGACAGACAGACAGAAACAGAGAGTAGGGGGAAAGGTCATGGAGAAAGGGAATGACTAAGAGTGCAACAAGACAGACAGATAGTCAGTCTGGAGGCTTTTCCTCAAATTCTAAAAATTCATAAAAGTGTATAGGCTTTTTATAGAAATAAATCTATAAAAAATGCAATTTCTATATGCAGAGAGAGAGAGAAGAGTGGTGTGCTGGGAGGGAGAGTTGTCATTAGCGCCTTTATTCTAGTCCGATTAAGTCGCCCAGTGCAAAGTATGGCAACAGTGTGGGGGCGGGGACTCCCCAAGAGGGACAACGCCCAAACGCTCTTCATAAAATAGATGGACCATAATGGGTACTCCTGTGGAAGATTCTGATGGGTTGATAGGTGTAAAAACTGAGTCTTTGATGTATTAAAAACAACAAGATTATTTTTGCCCCAGTCAGAGATACGAGCCAAGTCAGACATTAGGTGTGCCATAGCCTCATCCCTTGTTTGTTGAAGTACGGTAACTGCTGAGATGGACGTTGCGGGAATCGAATGGAAAGGTGGATGGTGGAATCAACAGTGTACGAGTGGATAGGATTAGATGTACAGCTTAGAAGATCATTAATGAGTAAAAGGAAGAGAGCTGGTGGTAGGACAGAGCCATGAGGAACATCACTGTTGATAGATTTAGAAGAACGATGGCCGTCTACAACAGCAGCTATAGAACGACCAGAAAGGAAGCTATAGATGGAGGCACAGATAGAAGGATTGAAGCCTTAAGAGGGCAGTTCGGAATTTAAAGTTTTATGCCAGACTCGATTGAAAGCCTTTGAGATGTCAAGTGCAATGGCAGAGCTTTCGCCAAAGTCCCGAAAGGAGGATGACCAGGAGGCTGATAGGTAGGTGAGAATATCGCCAGTGGAGCGTCCCTGACGGAACCCATCCTGATGATCAGAAAGATGGTTGTAATAGGAAAGAGGCTTTAAAATTTTTCTGTTAAGAATAGACTCGAAAACTTTTGAGACACAGGATGTTAAAGCAGTTGGACGATAGTTAGAGGGTTGGGAATGGTCACCCTTCTTTGGGATTGGCTGAATGAGAGCAAACTTCCAGCAAGAAGGAAAGGTACAAGTTGAAAGACAAAGGCGAAAGAGTTTATGTAGGCAGGGTGTAAGCACAGAAGCACAGTTCTTGAGGACAACAGGAGGGACTCCATCAGGCCCATATGCCTTGTTAATATTGAGGCCAGTGATGGCAGAAAATGCATCAGCTGAAGAAATTTTAATGTCAGCCATGAGGAAGTCAGAGGGGGGAAGTGCAGGAGGAACAGCACCGGAATCATCTAATGTGGAATTGGAAGAGAAAGTCTGAGCAAAGAGATCTGCTTTATCAGTAGAAGAAATAGCTATAGAGCCATCAGAATAGAAAAGAGGAGGGAAGGATGATGAGGTAAAGTTGTTAGAAAGGTTCTTGGCAAGGTGCCAGAAGGAGTGGGAAGAATTCAAGTTGGTGGAGTTGAGAGCATTTAGTATGGATGAAATTATTTTTAGCAGAGCGAAGAAAAGACTTAGCACAATTCCGGGCAGAAACATAAAAAAAATGTGATGCAGGGGTGGGTTGGCTCCAGTACCTTTTATAGGTCCTCTCCTTGTTGTGGACAGCATTAGAACAAGCTTGATTAAACCAAGGCTTTCTTGCATTAGTCAAAGGATATGAGAAAGGAATGGATGCCTCCATGGCCAAGAGAATAACCTCCGTACTGCGCAAGGCACACTCATATGGCTCACGGCCATGGAAGCAATAATCATTCCAGGGAAAATCAACGAAGTACTGCCTGAGGGCCTCCCAATCCGCTGCTCCAAAGTGCCACAGACGACGTTTCTTTGGAGGGTCTGCAGGCTGTACCAGAGCGATAGGACATGTTAAAGTAACAAGGTTATGATCGGAGGAGCCCAACGGAGAGAAAAGGTTGACAATGTAAGCAGAAGGATTAGTTGTAAGGAAGAGGTCAAGTATGTTGGAGCTCTCTCCAAGGCTGTTAGGGATACGGGTAGGGTGCTCTCGGGTGACTGCCCTTTCCTCTTTTCCTCAATTCTTTCCTTCCTTCCACTTCTATCTTTCTTTCATGCTTTCCTCTTCCTTCTGTCTGCGGGTGACTCTGCACTGAGTGACAAGCCAATTGGTTTCCTGTACACTGGAAAACCATTTACTATGCCGGGTGGTAACCATATCACCAGATTATGGCCCTTGGTGGTTTAGTGGGTAATTAAGGCGCTCCAATCGGATTGAGCCTGGGCAGGTTTTTGTATCCAAGGGGTGGTTGGGATTTACTGCTCATGTAGTGCCACTCAGAAATGAGTGAATCTGGTCACTTATCTTAAATGTAAGAACCAACTTGCCGAGCCCGGGCTCGGCAAGTTGCCCTCATGGGGCAACACAGGATTAGATTATATATATATATATATATATATATATATATATATATATATATATATATATATATATATATATATATATATATATATATATATATATATTGTATGTATGTATGAGCCGCATTGTTTGTTTCTCCTTCAGTCACTCCCAAACCAAATGCCAGAGATTCCCAGACTCATATATAATCTGAATGAAGGTGACCCAAGGATTGTTTTAGAGGGGTCAGAAATCAGATCTGGGTCATCTGAGGTCACCTGTATTGTTCGCCTTTTTGGCCCAGGCAACGCCGGGTAGCCTGGCAGCCCAATTTTTGGCATGGAAACTCACATTACCTCCAGTTCGGACATAGGCCATGTGAGGTTGACCTCCGAGGTCATTTGAGGTCACCGGTAATACACGCTCGAACAACAGGTTCCAGTTCGGACATAGGCTATGTGAGGTTGACCTCCGAGGTCATTTGAGGTCACCGGTAATTCACGCTCGAACAACAGGACCCAGCAATCCAATTTTTGGCATGGAAACATATAACCTCCAGTTCGGACATAAGCTATGTGAGGTTGACCTCCGAGGTCATTTGAGGTCACCAGTCGGAGGTCATTTTAAGTCACCGGTAATAAATGCTTGAGCGACTGGAGCCAGCAGCCCAGTCATTGATATGGTGACTCACATGACCTCCAGTTAGGATATAGGCTATGTGAGGTTGACATCCGAGGTCATTTGAGGTTACTGGTAAACAAGTGCGCACAACTACTGTGCGTTAGTCTGCGAAAGCTGCAATAGAAAGTTCCTGGACTTCTTATAATCTCTCTTCAAAAGCATAATAGGTACATGGTCTTTCTGGAGTAGAAAGAAAGATTGAACTAGAACAAATAGGATTAGTGTGTTCACCTTTTTGGCCAGACAACTGGCTACCTGGTAGTATATCTATCTGTTTGTCTGTCTATCTATCTGTCTATCTATTTATCTCTCTATATATGTATATATATATATATATATATATATATATATATATATATATATATATATATATATATATATATATATATCGATCTCTCAATATATTTATATCTATCTATATATATATATATATATATATATATATATATATATATATATATATATATATATATATATATATATATATATATATATACACCTAAGTGCTTGCCCGCACAGGTTTGTGAGACAATTGCGTTTTCATCACAAAATATTTGCAAGTATCACTCTCTTTGTTTCCATGCCGTTTTTGAGTCCACAATTCTGATTTTTAAAAAGCGAAAAAAAAAAAATCGCGTATGTCCGCGTGTCGTGATTTCCGACAATTTCGTGTCGTCTGGTTGCGCACAATCACCATTATTTTCCTGAGACTCCCTGAACTTACCCAGACCTAATGCAAGAAGAATTAGGTCGATATCCATTACCGTTCTCATGAAAGAAATGAACAAACACACCGACAGACACTGACACTCAAAGTCTGACTTTATATATATATATATATATATATATATATATATATATATACAAACACACACACACACACACACAGGAGACACCAAGGAGAGTGCAGACGTGGGCCGACAGAGCTCCATACCGAGCCAGCACGGCCAGTGGCATTACCTAAATTAGTATCTTTATATGAGTCAAGTTCTGTACCAGGTTAGACTAAATGGTTTTTTATTTAAAAAAATAAATAAATAAAAAGTTTAAACAAGACTTGTTCAAACAGAAAAGAGAACCGAGTAGCGAAAGAATCCGCTCAATCAGCTGATTGTTTGTTTAGACTACAACTGCCCCAGGGAATGTAAGTACTCTGTGCTTTTAGTATTGCAAAATGACCACATACTTTAGTAAAGCAAATTTGGAAAAGAAGAGGGATAAAGGTAGAAAGCAGGATGATGATTTCTACCAAGAACTGGTTGAAATGGAGACTCACAATAGACTGGTAGAGTGTGTACACAGACTGGAGATGGCCTTTCAGAATGAGATTGATGAAATAAAGAAGCAGATGCACTTGCAAAAGGAAGAAACAGAAAAATTAGGAAGGGAGGTCAACAAGACACAACCATAAGTGAACTAACAGTGGAAGTGAGTACACTTAGGAGGAAAATGAGTGAAATGGCAAGTACAGTAGTCAACCACGAGAGTATTATGGAAGAGTTAAAAAATGATACAGAGACAGTTAGGCAAGTAAGCAGTCTGATAGACCAGAGCAGTGATATTGAGGAGAAGATAACACAGGTGAATGAAGCTGTGCAAAGCTACAAAAATGATGTGGAAACCACGTATGCTGAAATGGTGAAAGTAAAGAAAGACTTAGAAACAAGGGTGGAAGAAAAAAGCATTAAAAAGGACGTGACAAGAATAAACCAAAACAATCCAAAGTTAGTCAGAGATTCAGTAGATATCAACAAATCTATAGTAATCACTGGTATAGAAGAGGAAGAAGTAAAAAACAAGATCTCAAGAGACAAAAAGGAGATGGCAAATGTAATGAGTTTATTGAAAGAAGTATCAGAGGAAATCTGTAGTAAAGACATAGAGGAACACAAAAGGTTAGGGAAATACGAGAAAAGCAAGTCAAGACCTCTAAAGGTAACTTTCCAGAGTGTAAACACCGTGGAGGAGATACTAAAAAATGCAAAGAATCTTATGGAAAAAGAGGAGTTCAAAAATGTATGGATAAAAAAATGCCTAACACAAGAGGAACTGGAATTACTGAAAGAGAAGAGGGAGGAAGCAAAAACAAAAAATGAGGGAAGATCAAAGGAGGAGAAGAATACATTTTTTTTACAAAGTAATAGGATTGCAGGTACGAAAGTGGTACATAAACAGGAGGGAATAAAAAGGAGGAAGATAGTAGAACCATGTCATGACAAGTATATAAACAAGATAATTAAGTTGATGTACTCAAATGTGGATGGAATGGTATCTAAATTATTAGAGATAAATGATTATGTCAGAGAAAATGAACCACATATAATATGCCTAACTGAAACAAAATTAACACCAAGGAAATCAAATGACATACTAAACTTAGAGGAATATAATATATGGAGAAGAGATAGAAACTTAAGAAAAGGAGGAGGAATTATAATATTAACTAAGAAAAATCTAAAAGTCAGTGAAATAAAACTAGATATACCCTCACAAGTAGAACTGATTGCAGTAGGGATCAACACATCTGAAGGGAAAGTAATTGTAGCCAATTTGTACATGCCACCCAGATCAAACACATGGGAAAGAGACGAATATGAGGACCTGGCAGAGAGTACAATTCAGAGTTTAAGAGCATTACTACATAAAATGGAAGAGAAATCGGAAAGAATTATACTAACTGGAGATTTTAATACAAATATAAATTGGAATACTCTAGATATAATAAGCCAAGAAAGCTGTTGGGACCAAAAGCTCCTGGATCTTGTGCAAGAGTTTTTCCTAACGCAACATGTGAAGGAAACCACCAAAAAAAGAGGACTTGATGTACCTTCAATGCTAGATTTCATATTTACTAGGCAAGAAAATGATATTGACAGTTTAATATATCACCCTCCACTCGGCAAAAGCGACCATGCAGTACTAAATTGCAACTTCAGGATAGCATATGACATAGTTAACAGCAATGAAAGTTACAAAAAGAGCCTAAACTATAAAAAGGGAAATTATCATGACCTAAAGAAGTATTTCTTAGAAGTTGATTGGGAAAATGAGCATAGAGGACAAGATTTAAATGTTGTATCTAAAAAATTCTGTGAGTCCAGAAGTACATCCCACAGCACAAAGAAGCAGATAAGAAAATACAGAAATGGGTCAATACAGAATGTAAAAAATCAAAAGAAAGAAGAGATTTGTTGTGGAATAGATACAGAAGACACAATAGTGAAAGGGCATATAATAATGACAAACAGGCAAGAAACGATTTTACAAGAATAAGGAGAGAAGCCCAAAAACAGTTTGAGGAGGATATCATAAATAAAAGTGGTGATCAACCGAAGCTATTTTACAGCTACATCAGAAGCAAAACCAAAGTTAAAGATATAATACAATCCATTACGGACAAGGGAATCACCTATACACAAGAGAAAGATATTTGTGAAGTACTAATAAGAATTTCCAATCAGTTTTTACAGAAGAAAAAAATTTTGAGAGGGACTATGTGGAACATGCATGCCCACACATACTACCAGATATACAAATATCAGAAAAAGTAATACAGGAGGAGTTAAGTAAATTAGACAGAGGAAAAGCAAATGGTCCTGATGAATTTTCATGTTGGGTGCTACGAGAATGTGCAAAGGAGTTAAGTAAACCATTATTTTTAATTTTCAAGAAATCCTTGAGTCAAGGTAAACTACCTGATATTTGGAAGAAAGCAAATATTGTCCCCTTATTCAAGAAAGGGAATAGACAAAATCCACTCAACTACCGACCAGTATCACTGACCAGTGTTGTAAGCAAGGTATTAGAAAAGCTTATAAGAAAAGCTTGGGTAAATCATCTAGACGAACACAATATGAAAACAGACAGTTTGGTTTCAGAAAAGGAAAATCATGTGTTACTAATCTGTTGAGCTACTATGACAGAGTAACAGACATAATACAGGAAAGAGAAGGATGGGTGGACAGTATCTATTTAGATTTCAAGAAAGCATTTGACACAGTACCACACCAAAGACTTTTATGGAAACTGTACCATCAAGGAGGAATTCGAGGCAAACTGTTTTGTTGGATGCAAGATTTTCTCATAAAAAGAGAAATGAGAACAGTACTAAGGGGAAACTACTCATCATGGAAAGAAGTGACTAGTGGAGTACCACAGGGCTCAGTGCTGGCACCAATCATGTTTTTAGTGTATATAAATGATATAGACAGTAACTCTGGAAATGAAAGCTATCTAAATATGTTTGCAGATGATGCAAAAATACAAAGGAGACTTACTAACACAGACTCTTGTAAAGAACTACAAGAAGAATTAAATAAACTTCATGAATGGAGTAATACATGGCAAATGGAATTCAATGTGGACAAGTGTCATGTAATCAAGTTTGGTAAAAGTGGAAAAAGACCTGATTGGGATTATACGTTAGGAAATAAAACCGTACACACATCAGAAAGAGAGAAGGACCTAGGAGTGATTATCAGTAACAGACTATCTCCGGCTGACCACATCAGTGAGAAGGTACGGAACATATATACACTGCTTGCAAATATGAGAATAGCATTCACATACATAAATGAAGACATGCTAAGAAGGATAATAACATCATTCATCAGACCAACCCTGGAGTATGCATCAGTAGTCTGGAGTCCTCATCTCAAAAAACACATAGACAAGATTGAAAAAGTTCAAAGGGCCGCTACAAGATGGATACCAAGTTTAAGGGATCTAAGCTACGAAGAAAGACTAAATAAACTGAATCTACCAACACTACAGGAGAGAAGGAAAAGAGGTGACATGATAATGCTATATAAATGCATATCAGGGAAGGTGAAGATAGACATAAATGATTACTTAACATATGGGGAAGCATCAGCAAGAGGACACTGCAAAAAACCGCATAAGAAGAGAGGTGATAAAGACGTGGGGAAATTCAGTTTCCCAAACAGAGCAATTGATCATTGGAATGCATTACCGAATGAAATGGTGTGTGCCTAAACAATTCACAAATTTAAGGATATGTACGATAAATATGGTTTAAGACACGGGACAGTACGAGCTTGACTCATTCCTGTAAAGATACAATTAGGTAGGTAAGAACACACACACACGGGCAGGATCACACTGCTACCTGACTTGTACCGGGTGGTGGATAAGGGTACGCCTCATAACCCTATGAGGTACTCTGATGGCACGGATCATGGAACTCCCTATAGATATGTATACAGGGTTCCACCGAATATACTGAACAAGGTGGCACAAGAATTATATCTCACCAGAAACTGTGTGGTAGGGAGGTGATTTTGCCACGGTCCCCCAAGCAAACATGAATCCTAATGATAATGAACATTTGGGCTTTGAAGTTATGGTGGGGCGGCTTGTAGGCGCCCTTGGGTCGTTCTGCTGCGCCAGGCAGCTTTTAGCTGCTTCCGGATGTCGTGAATGGGGCGTTCGTGGCTACAAGCAGATAATTCCCACGGGTCAATCGCGATGATGTCCGTGGGAAATTGATTGGTTGCGCCGATGTGTTGAGGGGTGGAGTGGATGGCTAGAAGGCGCCTCGTTACTTGGATATCGTTATCTAGGTCTCCCGTAGGGTCATGTATGATAAAATGTTTTTTGATGAAACTGGGGAGGATCCTGATAAGTTTGTGAAACATGAGTTGTTCCTGAGTTTCGTCATCTGCCTCCGGGTAGGCAGTGGTGACCAGGCTCCTGGCCTGGATTAAAGTGTCATCAACATTGCCATCAAAAGTTTGGCTATCCAATTGGGATAGCGCAACCACTTTACCTAGTGATGGGGTGATGGCCCGAATCACGAGTTTCGTGAAATTCTGCCAGGTGAGCCCCGGGACGATCTTGGGTGCTATATTAGCTGCCGCTTTGTCCAGTAGAGGGAGTGTGACTGCAATTTTCTGCCTGTCGTCCTCGAAACCGATATCTAGCAAAGGTTTAATAATTGCCAAGTATGTGTGCACATCATACTGTTCGGGGTCAAATTTAGGTAATTGCACATACAATTTGGTTGCCAATTTCCGGTATTTCCTGATTACCTCTCTCATATGCCCAGGTCAAGAACCACCGCTATCCACCAGTGTAATGCTAGGTGTTTTAGGGTCGGCTTCCCGTCCCTCTAACTCCTAGTGTGTAGCTGGGTTCACTTTCTAGACCGGAGCTTAGACAAATAGGAGAGAGGCAGGACACAAAAACTCAAAGCAACAACCTTACATGTGTATTACTAAATTCTACAGTGGAACGGGTAGATGTCACGAATACAGATACACTGGACAATTATAATTCTTAGGCCTCGATATGGGTTATTAGTATTGTAATGCTAGGTGTTTTAAGGGCCGGCTTCCCGTCCCGTAAACGCCTAGTGTGTAGCGGGGCTCTCCTACTAGACCGGAGCTTAGACAAATAGGAGAGAGGTAGGACACGAAAACTCAAGGCAACAACGTGTATTACTAAGCTGGACAGGGGAACGAGTAGATGTCGCTGATACAGATACACTGGGCAATTACAACTCTTATGTCTAGATATGGGTTATCAGTATTGCTCAGGAAACTGCTCGGGTCACAGTGAATAGCACTTTAGGCAGTGTTATTAATCATGGGAAGTCCGAGTTTTCTATATTCGTGGAGTTACCATTGTTATTTCTTGCTGGTAAGTGTTTCATTGGCACTGGGGTCTGAATATGGTCTTAGTATCAGCAGGTATTATCTGGTGGTAGCGTATGCACTCTGATAGACTCGACTCTCCTGGGTGGCCTTATTTGTAGTCACACTGTCACTGTTACTCCATCACTTTGGTATTATCACTGACTTCCATTAGAGGGTTAATTCACTGTTCTACCTTTATATCACTAGGTCACAGACACTGTACTATCACTGTCACTTCTTTCTGGTCTGGGCGTCTTGGTGGTCAGGTACAAGGGCGGTGGGATGTCACAGCTCTGCTACTGATGGGGCTGGGTTCCACCGGGGGCCTCTATATCCAGAGGCCATGGGATCACGTGCAGGGGCGTCCGTTCTCGTCCAGGGCTGTGGGTGGCGAAGGGTCCCGCACTCTTGAGGCTAGGGACGGGAGTACGGCCCCCAGGGCTGGGGCCGAATAACTGCCTGAACCTTTCATTCAGGTTCCTGACTGAGGACGAAGATCTCTGAAATCGAGGTGTGCGGAGTTCCCGCCCAGGAGTCCTGGGGGCAGTCTGGGGTTCCCAAGGGCTGCGGTCCCCAGGGCTTGGCGGCACCGTCAGAAAGGGGCTGAGGCACCGATCTGCATCGGGGTCCGTCAGGTGGGTCTCCTCCAGATCCGGTTGTAGGGAGCAGAGGCCAGGGGAGACCAAGGGTCCTCTCCAGTACTCCTCTAGGCCCAAGACTCCCTCTGGGTCGGGGAACAGGGGTCAGCTTCAGACGGAGGAATGGCTACAGGCCTTCTCCTGATGAAGGCGGGAGCAGCACAGGCCATCTCTTGATGAAGGCGGGAGCAGCTACAGGCCATCTCCTTAGCGAGGGGTGAGCGGCAACTGGCCGTCTCAGGGGTGTTGGCAGGAGCTAGAGAAACAACTCCTCCCCAAAGCTGGTGGGGGAAGGCTTGCCCGGAAGGTAGTCTAGTATTCCTGCTATGGTGGTGGTGGGCGACTTCCGGGTCATAGGGGCACACAGTCCGGGCAGACATGCCGTTGTCGCTCCGAGTCCCGGCATGCTGTCGTTGCTCCTCTGTGGGCTCCTTGTGGGGGTGTCTGGGTGCATTCGGGGGCACTATACTGCATTTTAAGTATTGTGCAGGATACTACTCAGGTCAAGGTCGGGTAAGGTGAATAGCACTTAGGGCAGAGGTTTATATACTAGTATTGCAGGAAGTCCAAGTTATATATTTGTGGAGTGGGTGGTACTATTTCACCGTTGGTAATTATTACGTTAACACTGGAGTCTGTGTATGATTTTAGTATGATGTGGCGTTATTACATGGTAGTGTATTCTCTGTAACAGACCCATATTTCACTGCTTGGCCGTGTTCATGGTTTCTCTGTTACTTTTATTCACTCTGCCACTTTTGTATTGTCGCTGGTGTTTCTCTCACTGACTCCCTTTATATGGTTAATTCACTGCTCTGCCTTCATGTCACTAAGTCACGGACTCTGTCCTTTCACTGTCACTCCTTTCGAGTCTGGGCATCGTGCCGGTCAGGTACAAGGGCAGTTGAGGTGACCCAGCCTCCCCACTGACAGGACTGGGTTCTGCCAGGGGCCACGGGATCACGCGTAGGGGCATCCTCTCTCGTCCGGGGCTGCGGGTGGTGAAGGGTCCCGTGCTTTTGGGGCTTGGGGCGGGAGTGCGGCCCTCGGGGCTGGGGCCGAATAACTGCGTGAACTTCTCACTCAGGCGCCTGACATAGTATGAAGATCTTCGGCGTCTGGGTGTAGCGAGGCCCCACCCGGGGGTTCTGGGGGTGGTTTGGAGGTCCCGAGGGCTGCAGTCCCCAGTGTTCTGATACGCCGTCGCTGTGGCATCAGGCTATGTCGGGGTCCATCATGCAAGTCCTCTCCAGATCTGGCTGCAGGGAGAAGAGCCCGGTGGAAGTCACGGGGCCTCTCCAGTACTCCTCCAGGCTGGGGGCTTCCTCTGGGTCGTAGGTTGATAAACAGGAGTCTGCACCTGATGGAGGAGTGGCTACCGGCCGTCTCCTGCCATAGGGCCCAGCTATTGGCTGTGGCCTTCTGGGAGCGCGGCTGCAGGCCGTCGCTAAGGCCCAGCTACTGGCCATAGCCAGGGGAGAGGAGCAGCTACAGGCCGACACAGGGGCACCTTCAGAGCGACTACTGACCATCTCCTGATGATGGCAGGAGCGGCTACAGGCCATCTCCTGATTCCCTTTGGAGTGGCTACAGGCCATCTCCTGCAGGACGGTTGAGCGGCTACAGGCTGTCTCTCAAGAGGCACCTTCAGAGTGGCTACAGGCCATCTACTGATTCCCTCTGGAGCGGGTACAGGCCGTCTCCTGCAGAAGGGTTGAGCGGCTACAGGCCGTTTCTCGAGGGGCACCTTCAGAGCAGCTACAAGCCGTCTCCTGACAAAGGCGGGAGTGGCTACAGGCCATCTCCTGTTTGCCTTCGGAGCGGCTACAGGTTATCTCCTGTAGGAGGGTCGAGCGGCTACAGGTTATCTCCTGTAGGAGGGTCGAGCGGCTACAGGCCATCTCATTGGGGGCACCTTCAGAGTGGGTGCAGGACATGTCCTGATTCCCTCGGGAGCAGCTACAGGCTGTCTCCTGCAGGAGAGTTGAGCGGCTACAGGCCATGTCGTTAGGGGCACCTTCAGAGCGGCTACAGGCCATCTCCTGATGAAGGCGGGAGCGGCTACAGACCATTTCCTGTTTTCCTCCAGAGCGGCTGCAGGCTGTCTCCTGTAGGAGGGTTGAGCAGCTACCAGCCGTCTCAGGGGTGCTGACTGGAGCTGGAGTAACAGCTCCACCCCGATGTTGGTTGGGGACGGCTTGCTCGGAAGGTAGTCTTGTATTCCTGCTATGGTGGCGGCGGGTGAGCTCCGGGTCATAGGGGCGCACGGCCCAGGCGGACTTATGTCATTGTCGCCCTGAGTCCCGGCGCGCTGTCAGTGCTCCTCTGTGAGCTCCTTCTAGGGGTGTTAGGTCACCCTCTGTGGCACGTACTGCATTTTATCACCGTGTGCTGGGAAAAAGTCATGTCCCTGTGACTGGAGGTGGTAAACTTTGGTGTGGTAGACTGGCTGTAGGTGTTGGAGGAGGGCATGCCAGGCTGTGGTGGCTGAGTTCTCGTTTAGCTGTTTGTCACAGGTGAAGAACAAGGTGGATGGGTTGGTGGAGGAGTCGTAGGTGGTGGTGAGGTCCTTGGACTCACTGTTTTTGTAGAAAGGGTGGCGTCCATACGGCTTGTCGAATCCTCATGGTGCTAGGTGTTATCTTCCATGCAGGGCTGTGCTGAATACGGGAGATGGATGGTGAGAGTATGGTTTTATGCAGGGGTAATGCGTCTCTGGGGAGTGTAGGTGGGCGGGATTTGGGCTTGGTGTATCATGAGTGTGAGATGATTTTGGGCAGGGGTAGGGGTGTGATTTTGCAGCGAGATGGGTGGGGTGGGAGAGTGGGTGTATCAGGCGTGTGGGTGGGAGAGGCGGCCAGAGAGTTTGATGGTTGTTTTAAGGGTGGATGTGGACGGTGATGTGGATGTGTGGTGTTGGCGTGCGTGTGAGATGTGCGGGGCATGCAAGGGCGGCTGTAGAGTGGTAGGAGTGTGGGCAGCATGGCACGGGGAGCGGGGTGTAGGGTTAGTGGGTGGTGGTGTCGTGGGGTTGTGGGCAGTGCAGGTGGAGTTAGGGGCGGGGGACAGGGCAGGCAGGGCCGAGGGGGTGTGTGCAGGCGGCGGGCTGGGAAAAACAGTGGCAGTTGTGGGTGATGGCTGGGGCGGGGGTATGGTAGGCAGAGGAGGTGCTGGGGTGTGGGCAGGACATGCGGTGCTGGGTGTCAGAGAGGAGGTGGGGGAGTGGTGGGGAGTTGATGGTATCGGTGGGTTGTCAGGTGAGGTGTGATGCAGTGTGACGGGAGGTGAGGTGGAGGCGGCGGGGCAGGGGGAGGGAGAGAGTGAGATGGTGAGGAGATGTAGCAGTCATAGGAGGTAGAGGGAAGTGGCGCAGGGGTAGTGGGTGGGGCAGGGCACGGAGCTGGGGCGGTGGAGGCAGGAGTGTAAAAAGGACATACATGCTGGTTTTGGAGAGTGGGGAGTGCTGTGGTACTCGACGGTCACGTGATAGGGATCAGGGATACGGATGATGGTCTGGGGCCCCATGAAGCACGGCGCGAGCTTTTGGGGGTGGGGAACTGTGCTATCATAACATTGTTGCCCGGCTTGTAGGAGTTGGAGGTGGTGTCGTGGTGGAGGTCCAGGTTATTTTGGAGGTGGGTTAGCCGACGTTTGAGGTGGTGTAATGGGTCCGACATGGGGGTTGAAGTGGGGGGTTGCAAATGCTGCCAAAGGGGCAGGAGAAGGGGTGTTTCCCCAAACACTCGTTCGTATGGTGAAATTCGGTCCTTTCGGGGGCAGCAGTTAATGCCCTATTGCATGATTTTTACGTGGGTGGGCCAGTCGTCGTCTTTGGTGGCTTCTATCCGGGTGCGGAGCTGATTCATCAGCGTACGATGGCTTCACTCGCATATGGCATTGTCTTGGGTCCAGTAAGGCGACGAGTGTGAAACGTTATAGCCAAATTTGCGGGCTATCTCCTCCCAGATCTTACTGGTGAACTCGGGTGCATTATCTGAGTAGATCGCTTGTGGGATACTGAAGTACGGGAATACGTGCTGAATCAGGGCATCAGCCACTGCAACAGCATTGTGTTCCTTCGCTGGGCAGGCTACGAAAAATTTGGAGTACGTATCAACGAAAGTGGTCTCATACCTATAGCCTGATTTTGGAGGTAAGAGTCCCACTATGTCGATCGTCAATAGCTGCCAAGGTTTGTGGGTGGTAATATGGCCTGATGGACCGGCGGTACAGGTGATGTCTTTACCGAGGGTGCACAGGTGATGTCTTGACCGAGGGTGCATGCTCAGCAGGATTGGATAATCTCCTTGGCAAGGGTGGAGGGATTGGGCGCCCAGTAGGTGTCGTTAAAGACCTGCAGGAGTTTTTTCGTGCCCAGGTGAATGCCGTTGTGGGTGTGCAGGTGGCAGAGGGCATCGGGGGCTAGGATGATATGTCCGGACGGGGTAAGCAGGTGGTCGTCCTGGCGATATAGTTTCTTGAAAAGATGCAGGGGGATCCAGGGGGGTCGCTCCTTGCGATGCCACTGCTGGAGAAGATCTGGTTCTGGCTGGGCGGTGTTGATGGGGAGCAGAGTGTCCGCGTTGGTGTGGAGTTTGCCGGGGCGGTTAGAGATTTCATAGTTGAACTCCTCCAGGGTTTTGCGCCATCGGATGAGCTGGGCATTGTGGGTGTCAGACTGCTGCAGCCACTGGAGGGACTGGTGATCAATGATGGTAACATGGGTCCCTGATAGATATGCCCGGAAGTGCTCAAATGCTCAGATGATGCCCAGGCACTCCCTCTTGGTGACAGCATAATTTTTCTCAGCCTGACTGAGGGTACGGCTGGTGCAGGCGATGATGTGCTCACGGCCCTCTTGGACTTGTGCCAGCACAGCACCGATTGCAATTAGGGAAACATCCGTGTAGAGCCGGAATGGGAGGGAATAATCGGGAAAAGCCATGATGGGGGCGGAAACGAGCTTGTCATTAAATTGTTGGAAGGCAACTCGTCTCTCGTCCGTCCGGATGAACTGTTCTTCCTTAAGAGTCAGGTCATGGAGTGGCTTGACAATGTGGGCAAACCCCTTCACGAAATGGCGGTAGTAGGACGTCATGCCAAGGAAGGCTTGAATCCCATGAAAGTCTTCTGGTGGGGGTATGTCCGCGATGGCGCAGAATTTGTCTGGGTTGGGATGTGCCCCAGGAATGAGATGGTTCTTGCGGCCAGGACACATTTGTTGGGCTGGAGTTTGAGGCCTGCCTGTTGAATCCTGGTGAAAACCCGGCGGAGGTGCTGCAGGTGGTCGACCCAGATCTGGCTGAAGACTATGTCATCCAAGTACGCGAGACATATCTCCCATGTGAGGCCGCTGAGAATGGATTCCATTAATCTGGAGAAGGTGCTGGGGGCGTTACAGAGGCCAAAGGGCAAAACATTAAATTCAGAATGTTTCCTGTTGCTGGTTGAGAAGGCGGTTTTTCCCTCTGTCCTCCAGGCATATCGTGCCATCCTTTTTCTTTACGAGGATGACGGGTGAGCACCAAGGGGCTGGTGGAGGGGGAGACAACTCCAGCTTCTATCATTTCCTGTACCTGGTGGTCTTCCTCTTCCCGCTCTTTGGGCTTCTTCCGCCGGGATGGCGGTCAGATTGGTGGGTCCGTTGTATGAATCTCATGAGCCAGGTAGGTGGTGTGTCCAATGTTGGCAGGTCCCGCTGCGAACAGATCCTGGAAATCCAGGAGGCAGCGGTGGAGGGTGTCTGATTGGTGAGCAGAGAGATGGTCGGGGATGGGGAGCGGGAGGGGAAGGGGACGTAGGGCTCAGCTTCCTCCATCTCTCCAATTATGAGCCCTTTAGGGGGGGTGAGGGGGCAAGGTTGGCAATCCGGACTGCCGTGTGATGAGGGGGAAGGAAGGTTGGAGGCAGAAGGCAGGCCGAGAGGGTTCCAGGTGGCAGGAGTGGGGAGAATAGGACAGAGGTGCCTGAGGGGCACCCAGGCTTCATGGTGGGGGGAAATGGTGGTGGGAAAAGAGGGGGGAGGGGGGGCATAGAGTCTTCCGACCGGGCCGTGGCGTGCAGGTGCAGACACCCTGAGGGGGAGGGGGGGAGGGTGATTTTCGAAACTGGATCTGTCTGTTGCGGCAATCAATGGTGGCTCCTAACTTCTGCAACAGGTCCAACCCAAGGTATCCATCATAATTGCAGCAGGAAGAGTCGAATACTATGAACTTATGCTGGGTCGACACCGGCTTATGGGTGTCGACATGCAGGGCCCGTGTTTCCCCGCGAATCGGCAGGAGGCCATCCCCCACATCCACAAGGTGAGTAGCCATTGGGAATAACGAGCCAAAGGTCGATTTGTGACGGGAGAAGTAGTGGCTATACAGGCAGGATCTGGCCGCACCCATATTGACCAGAAGTCTGGCTTTCACTTTGTTCAGCTTCATCTTGTGGTAAACTGGGGGTCGGTACTTGGGGGAAGTGGCCCCCACCACCGTGAGACGGTGCGGGGGTGGTCCTAAAAATCCAACTGTCGGGGGCCTCCTTCTTCCTCTGGCTCCTGTTCCCCGGGTCCATCCTCCATTTCCTTATTCTCTAGAGAGGAAACTTTACATTGGCCTGGGGTGGTGGTTTTCCGTCTGGCAGCTTTCAATTTGATCTCTGATATTGTGCAGTTGGCACCTGGAGCTGCAAGCAGAGAACTCCCAGGGATTCACCAGGGTGAGGTTGGGGTTCTTCCTGTGACTGGGGCGCCGGTGGGTAGGGTGCACCATCGGCAGACTGGGTGCTGGGGTGGGGCTGGTCCGGGGTATAGGTGAATGTGGCTTGACTGGGGGAACCAGAATATTCGTGGGAAACTTTTTTACCACGTTGATTTGCTGGGGTGCAGGACAGGAGATCAGGAGGCAGCGTATCAGTTAGACATCCTTATCCATGTCTCCGGTCTGGTCATGGATTGTAAAGTGATCCTTGACCATGCTGGGAAGCACTCTCAGAAGAAGTATTAAAGGTGTGTTGCTCCCGGGTTTCATCATCTGCCTCCCGGTAGGCAGCGGTGACCAGGTGTCTGGCCTGGATTAAAATATCATCCAAGTTGCCATCCAAGGTAAAGCTATCCACCGTTGGGATAGTGCCACCACTTTACGTAAGCTTGAATCACGAGTTTCGTGAAATTCTGCCAGGTGAGCCCCGGAACGATCTTGGGTGCTATATTAGCTGCCGCTTTGCCCAGTAGCGGGAGTGTGACTGCAATTTTCTGCTTGTCATCCTCTAAACCGATATCTAACAAAGGTTTAATAATTGCCAGGTATGTGTGCACATTATACTGTTCGGGGTCGAACTTAGGTAATTGCACATGCGGTTTGGTTGCCATTTTGCCGATATTTTCTGATTACCTCTCTCATATGCCCGTGTCAAGAACCACCGCTGTCCACCAGTGCAATGCTAGGTGTTTTAGGGTCGGCTTCCTGTCCCTGTAACGCTTAGTGTGTAGCGGGGTTCTCTTTCTAGACCAGAGCTTAGACGAATAGGAGAGAGGCAAGACACAAAAACTCAAGGCAACAACCCTACACGTGTATTACTAAATTCTACAGTGGAACAAGTAGATGTCACGAATACAGATACACTAGACAATTATAATTCTTAGGCCTAGATATGGGTTATTAGTATTGCGCTGGATACTACTTAGGTCAAGGTCGGGTAGGGTGAACAGCACTTAGGGCAGAGGTTTATATATTATTATTGCAGGAAGTCCTGGTTAGATATTTGTGGAGTGGGTGGCACTATTTCACTGTTTGTAACTAGTACTCTAACACTGGGGTCTGGGTATAATCTTAGCGTGATGCTGCGTTACTAGATGGTAGCATATTCACTGTAATCGACCTGTATTTCACTGTTTGGCCATGTTCATGGTTGCACTGTTGTATTTATGTACTCCACCGCTTTTATATTGTCACTGGTGTTTTCTTGCATGACTACCTTTATATGGTTAATTCACTGCTCTGCCTTCATGTCATTAAGTCACGGACACTGTGCTTTCACAGTCACTCCTTTCAGGTCTGGGCGTCATGGAGGTCAGGTACAAGTACAGTGGAAGTGGCCCAGTTTCCCTACTGATGGGACTGAATACCGCCGGGGGCCTCTGTGTTCAGGGGCCACGGGATCATGCCTAGTGGCATCCTCCCTCGTCCGGGGCTGCGGGTGATGAAGGGCCCCACGCTTTCGGGGCTTGGGGTGGGAGTATGGCCCTCGTTCTGGGGCCGAATAACTGCCTGAACTTCTCACTCAGGCGCCTGACGGAGGACGAAGTTCTCCGGCATCTGGGTGTAGGGAGGTCCCGCCCGGGTGTCGTGGGATGGTCTGGAGGTCCCGAGGGCTGCAGTCCCCGATGTTCCGAGACGCCGTCAGGAGGGGGCTGCGGCGTCAGCCTATGTCGGGGTCCGGCAGATGGGTCCTCTCTGGATCCAGTTGCAGGGAGAGCCCGGTGGAAGTCACGGGGCCTCTCCAGTACTCCTCCAGGCTGGGAGCTCCCTCTGGGTCATAGGTTGATGAGCAGGAGTCAGCACCTGATGGAGGAGTGACTACCGGCCGTCTCCTTCTGTAGGGCCCGGCTACTGGCCATGGCCTTCTGGGGGCGCGGCTGCAGGCCATTGCCAAGGCCCGGCTACTGGCCATGGCCTTCTGGGGGCGCGGCTGCAGGCCATTGCTAAGGCCTGGCTACTGGCCGTGGCCTGGGGAGAGGAGTGGCTACAGGCCAACTCAGGGGCACCTTCAGAGCAGCTACCGGCCGTCTCCTGACGAAGGCGGGAGCGGCTACAGGTTGTTTCCTGATTCCCTCTCAAGCAGCTACAGGCCGTCTCCTGCAGGAGGGTTGAGTGGCTACAGGCCGTCTCTCAAGGGGCACCTTCAGGGTGGCTACTGGCCGTCTCCTGATGAAGGCGGGAGCGGCTACAGGCCGTCTCGTTTGGGGCACCTTCAGAGCAGCTGCAGGCCTTCTGACGAAGGCGGGAACGGCTACAGGCCATCTCCTGTTTTCCTCCAGAGTGGCTGCAGGCTGTCTCCTGTATGAGTGTTGAGCGGCTACCGGCCATCTCAGGGGTGCTGACTGGAGCTGGAGTAACAGCTCCACCCCGATGTTGGCTGGGGATGGCTCGCCCGGAAGGTAGTTTTGTATTCCTGCTATGGTGGCGGCGGGCGAGCTCCAGGTCATGGCGCGGCTCGGGCGGACTTATGTCGTTGTTGTCCTGAGTCCCGCCGCGCTGTCGTTGCTCCTCTGTGGGCTCCTTGTGGGGGTGTCTGGGCGTTCTTGGTAGCACTATACTGCATTTTAGTCAGATTGTGCACTTACGCTTGCGCAAGGTAGTGAACTGTGGATTGCTCTTGCGCAAGGTCCTTCTTCGTTTGCGCTGCCCACCACTGTACAGGGGCCCCATACTCCGGGCCCTATACTTATTGTACAGGGGCCCTTATGGTTGTGAATATACTATATAATGAAATACTTGGTACACACTTGAAACAGTTTATACGCTGGCACACTGCGCGACAAATTAGTTTCAGTGGGCCCCCAGATACCGGCCGTAGGCCAATGGCCTACTTGTATAATCACAGCCTCTTTCCACTCTAGTGGTACAGTGTCATGCTTTCAAACAATCGTGCGTGTTACTTTTAACAAAACAATCACTTCATTCTACCACTTTCAGAAAACCCATCACAATTCTGAATTCCACGAAGGCTTATGCACGTGCAGGATGTCTCACTGGCATGGACACGACACTACCCAACATTCTTCATGTCTCCATCCATGCGACACGCTCGTGTGAGTGCATCTCATGATGCTGCTTCGTAGTCAGCTTGATGAACATGCTCTCCTGATTCCTTACTGCATTTCCAATCAAACAGAACAGAATACGAGCCAGAGGCTCTTTGCAGCAAAGAGTCTTTGGTAGCCTATTATCCCTTTTCACAAGCTTCCTCTGCGCCTTCCGTATCTCAGCACACTGACAAACTGTTGTTAACCCACCTTTGGTGACAGAGGTTATTCAGCTTGTACGTACACCTTTACCTACTGGTTACAGTGTTTGTGAACGATTTCACTGAACACCAAATAACAGCTTGTATGTGCCGGTATGATATCCCACTGATGCTAAGAATGGCCCCATCTGGTGTCCTTTATCTGATGGGAACTCAACATGGCTCCTCGTGACTGTTGGTTACAGGCCACATAAGTGGCATAAACTGAGAGGTGGCATTCCCTAAATCTGAAGTGACCACTATACCTTCAAAGTGACTAAAATACTAGTTATACGCTATCTTATTTAAGGCATGCTTTCCCCGGTGTTTATTATTCATTTATTCTCTTTTAATGCTGGAAACCCGCAAGATTGTTCCCTCAAAGAATAGTAACTGGAAAACGAAGTTGCCATTAGCAAATTTCAATAACTCACCACATGACAAGGTCATCCATCTTGTGCATGTGACCTCTACCTAATAAGCAAATTTTGAACTTTGACCTTGGCTATGACCTTGAGTTTTGGATCAAGGTCATTCATACTTGTTAGCCATGCATAGCATATGAAGTTCCATAATGTGCCAAGTTTGGTAATTATAGCTCAATTCTATATTGGTTTTATAAATTGTGCATTTGAACTTTGACCTTGGCTGTGACCAGAGTTTTGGGTCAAAAGCATTCATACTTGGTAGCCAACAATTCACCACATGACAAGGTCATCCAGTTTCTTCCTCAGTTAGACGGCAGGGGCCGATTTATTCCCCAATACCTATCGGTGGACCAGGCGATTTCAACGGGAGTCATGTAGTTCATTCATTCATTCATTGCCAGACGCCATGTGTCCCAAACGGGGTGGCCAAGGGCTTAGAGTTAATTGTTTTACAGGGAGAGAACATATGGTGTTACAGTAAAAAAAAAAAAAAAAAAAAAAAAAAACATTGACCTTGGCTGCGACCTTGAGTTTTGGGTCAAGGTCATTCATACTTGGCAGCCATGCACGTGAAGTTCAAAAAAATGTACGAAGTTTGGTGATTTTTTTTTTTTTTTTTTTACTGTGCACTCAGTGAACACAAACTACTTTCCATTGACCCCTGGGCAGTCTCAGAAACTACTGACCCAAATGGGCCCATAGCCTTTTCGGACCAGCTCCCCGCCCATGCCTGTGCCCCACAAAAATTTCAAGTCTGTACCTTTAACGGTTTCTAAGAATCCGCGATTAGACTGTTTTTATAGATTGTTGGCTGTAACTGGAAAACCAGTACTGGAAACTGGATGATACTGGGTCTTACGACGCCACCAGCTTGGGGACTAAGGCCGTGTATGATGGCCGTAGCTTTGAAATTGAGTGAATACGAGCAATTTATTTCTTCGTAAGAAAGAATAATAAAAATAAGAAGAATATTGACAAGACATTATAACTTACCACTGGTGTGGTGAGTTTTATTTATCATAATTATTATTATTACTACTATTACCGTGAAGTTGAGTACAGTATAACTTTTAGTTCATCACTATCGACTTATCACACACCGAACAAATGTATAACAAGACCTGATTTTTCTATGTATTATCTAGTGTACTGTATGGTGCCTGGGAAATAAAAACCATAAATGGGCAACAATGTGGAAATTTTTATCTTGTATAAAATATGTACAGTTACAAGAAACACAAGTGGTGTTGTATAATAGATGTCATGTAAAAAGTGTTGGGACAAATGATTCAGAAGAGCTTCAGCGGGCTTCCCCAAGACCATTGCTTCCTGACAAATGGCACACTCTTGAAGACATATATATATATTTGCCTACCATTCCTGACTGATGAAGCTAAAATCACTGAACTTCAGAAACCATAGTATGAGGATGATATTTACTTCTGATGGCTCACATCATCACCGTCTTTGTTTACCTGTGCAAGGATCTCTGAAGCTAATTATTACACTGTGACCCCTAATAACCAGACCTCAGATTATACATTAACTTTCTGCATTCAACACAATCTCAGTTCAGAGTGTGTTCAGCTGAATGTAATAAGATCACCTTTTAAATGGCAGCTAATCTTCCTTATATATTCTGGAGTTGCAGTATTTTCAGTACAGCACAGTACTGTCCATCCATCCATCAACCAATCCTCAGTTCCCCCATGAGGAGCGTACGAGCCCCGGGGCTAGGCAAGTTGGTCCTGACATTTAAGATGAGTGACCAGCCTCACTGATCCCTGAGTGGCATTACGTGAGCAATAAACACCAACCACCCCTTGAATATAAACCTACACAGGCTCAATTCGACTGGAGTGCCTTAATTTACCCACTAAGCCACCAGGTGCCATTTTTTGACATTTCTATTGAACTAGGGACTAGATTTCATCTCAACAAATTACTTTCAAAGCTATATGCTATGTGAACTAATCCAGATTAACATTATATGTCCATCTACAGTAGCTAGACTCCTCAAGACAATTACAATCCTTCATAGGAATCTGGCTGCCAAAACACTGTGCAGTTTCTAAAATACAATACCAGGTATATTCAAGAGAAATCAGTATTTATTGTATATTACAGTTTATGGTACACATGTATTTATCATCTTTGTTTTATATTTTAATTTTTAAAAAAATCAACTTTGATATACCATCTGTAGCAACAATTTACACAGCATTCTACAGCACCATAGAAACTTGATGGTAACCTTACTCGCAGCTGCCTCCATACTGGTATTAAAGTGTATGGGAAAATCCTCAACATAAGTACAATTACTGGTACACGTACAGGCTTTTCTTACTTCTTCAGATTTTTTTTTTTTCCCCACTATGTGTACAGAATTTTCATAAAACATTAGTTCTGCTGTTTGGTAGTGAGCAAGATATTTTCAAAGTATTTCTTGTGTCATTCAATGTAGATTTTCACAGCAGAGCTATATCTACCAGTCTTAAGCTAATAAGCATCACTATCGAGGGTAAAACATTCCTTTCTTGAACTGTTCCTCTGTTACTCAAAAATCATAATGGTCACACAAGATGTTAATCTTACTGGAGACAAATGCTGAGCTCATTGTTCTAAACATATGAAGCAGTAATGACACATTTCACACAGTAATCATTGCAGTAGCTGGATACTCCACACTTTCATTCAACCCAACCAAACGAACTCTAGCTCAAACACAAAATTTTTAAAGTTCAAAGAAACCAGATGCACTTCCCAGTAGAGTTGTTCACTGCAGTGATATTATTTTTGTTAGTGTCAAAGATCCATGGGGCCTCCTCACTATATCTGTGACCAAGTGCTGGATATGTATTTTGTATATAGTTGCTATCATTTCTTTCAAAATAAATTTCAGTTGACACTGATCCTTATTTAAGTGAAGATAACAACAGTGTAACAATATAATATATTCATATTAAACAGGATAAGCCATTACCTTTGGACATCACTGTAACTTCTATAAATAATTTAATCGCTGTACAGAATAACTTTTTTTTTATAAGCAATAATAAAAAAAAATCCACAATGCACTAGTTATGGGTTCCAGAAACTACAATAAATACTAAAATCAATAAGCTTTTATTTACAACCTTGTGGCACTAACAGTAAATAAAAGAATTATAATGCAAAAAAATCTCAACAGCACTGATGTTAAACAAATTTTACTTAACAGAATGTACATACAGCACTGCAAACAAAATCATTATTTTTCTTGCATTAAAGGTCCAGTATGCTGAACAATGATTTATTCTGATTTTAAATTTACTCATTCTGCTGATGCATGCGCAATTCATCTCCAGATCTGCACATAGTATCACGTAGCTTAGGCCATGTTAGTTTTTTCAATGACCCAGTCAGGTTACTACAAAATGCTTTAAAAATTTACACATCAACAGCCTCTGGCAGCCGGGTCATCTACAATCAAAATACATTACCAATGTTGCCCAGGATCATATCGTGCCTCAGCCACCAAAAGATGTTTACTGGATACTGAAAAAAACTTCCACAACTAATTTGTCACAAACTGGCAAACTACTGAAGTATCAACCCAAAGTTTGGCAAATACATTACATTCCAACACAAATAACTAAATAATACTATAAAACTGGCTGTTGTCATTACCTAAATTAAAACCAAAGAACTGCTTGCAAAATGGTACCTATACACACACACACACACACACACAAACATCAGTCTTCAGTGCCTGAACGTCACTTCGCTACTTTCTGTGGTACACTCGGTCACAAAAGTATCGGTGCACAACATGCGTGAAACATTTGGGACCACAGAACGAAAGTCACTGAAATATTAGTATCCGACCTACCACACCTGATGTCGGGAGGTGTTATATATCGCAAACTAGCAATATCCTCTTGCAAACATATAGCAAATGTAATGTTTATATAGACAGACACTGATGATACACAATGAAATGTTGGTAATGTCAACAGTTGTTCGAACCTTTTCGGTAGGCATCGCACCCCCTGTGCACCGATACTTTTTTGATCGAGTGTACCTTAAATCTTGAGAGAAACAAAGACACACACGAGGCGTCAGAGAGAACACGTCGTATCACCTCGCTCCGAGCTGGCCACTCTTGGCAACAATTGGCTAGACCTAAATAGTATCTTTATATGAGTTTAAGCTCTGTACAGGGTTTAACTAAATGGTGTTCTAAAATAATAGACCAAGTTTAAGCAAAAGTGTTGCCCAAATAACAGAACACAGCCAAATAGTGCAGGAATGTGCTGGTCAAGTCCCGGCTGTTTCAACTACGGTACCACAGACGATTAAGATGCATAATTATAGGTAAAAACTTTTTTCTTTTTCTCATTATTAACACATGAGGACCACCAAATTAAGTGAAGCAAATATGGAAGGAGTTGGGAAGAGAGAAAGGGGTAGAAAACAGGATGATTTCTACCAGGAAATGGTTGAAATGGGAACATTCAACATCCATCCATCATCCAATCCTACATTGCCCATGAGGAGCGTAGGAGCCCGGGGATAGGTAGTTGGTTCCGACATTTAAGATGAGTGACCAGCCTTACTCCTCCCTGAGTGGTATTACATGAGCAATCAACCCCAACCATCCCTTGGATATAAACCTTCACCGGCTCAATCCGACTGGAGCGCAATAATTACCCACTAAACCACCAGGCGCCAAAAAACATTCAACAAATTAGTAGAAATGGTAAACAGATTGGAAAGGGCATTTCTGAGTTAAATGGATGAAATTAAGAAGCAGTTGTGCATGCACATGGAGGAAAATGAAACATTGGTAAAGGCAAGAAACGAGAAAGACACAACAATAGATGAGCTGTCAGTTGAGGTGGGTTCACTTAAAAGTGTTTCTCAATTGATGGTCCATGCTGACTTTTTGGGTGGTCCACAGAATGTTCACGATATTTGGTATTAAACTGGAGATTGGTGCATATATTTTTTAATTTATTGAAAATGCAGTACGAAATATTTTATCAAAATAAATAATTGGCCATTTATTTTATTGTATTATTCCTATTTAAGAAATATTTTTCAAACCAAAATGTTTGTTGTCTATGCTTTATTTATCATTAATCAAAAATGAAATGGCCCACGATATTTTTTTTAATTGAGCTGGTGGTCTGTGGCCTGAAACGAGTTGAGAACCACTGACTTAAAAAGGATGATTGTGAAATGGCAAGTACAGTTCTCAACCATGAGAGTATTAGGATGGAGTTCAGAAATGATAAGAGAAAATTAGGCAAGCAAGTAATGTAATCTGAAAGACCAAAATAGTGATATTGAAGAGAAGATAACCCTGGTGAATGAAGTGATGCAAAGTTATAAAGATAAGAAAACTACGTATGCTGAAATGGTGAAAGTAAGGAAAGACTTAGAAACAAGTGTCGAAGAAAAAAGCATTAGAAAGAGAAAAAAAAAAAAAAATGGTCAAAGATTCAGCAGATATCAACACATCTAATCAGTGGTATAGAGGAGGAAGAAGAAAAAAAAAAAAATTGAGACACAAGGAAGATGGCAAAATATAATGAGCATATTGAAGGAAGTATCAAAGGAAATCTGTCATAAAGACATAAGGAACACAAAAGGCTAGGGAAATTATGAGAGAAATAAGTCAAGGCCTTCTAAAAGTAACCTTCCTGAGTGTGAACAGTGGAGGCAATACTAAAAAATGCAAACTCATGGAAAAAAAGGAATTTAAAAACGTTTGGCTAAAAAGATGCCGAACTCAAGAGGAATTAGGAATACTAAAAGAGAAAAGGGAGGAGGCAAAAACAAGGAACGAGGAAAGATCAGAGGAAGAGAAGGGTATTCTTCTATACAAAGTAACTGGATTGCAGGTACAAAAGTGGTACCGTACATAACCAACGGGGAACAAAAAGGAAGAAGGTAGGAGACTCAAGTTATGGCAAGTATGTAAACAAGACGGTTAGGTTAATGTACTGAAATGTAGATGCAATGGTGTCTAAATTATGAGAGAAAAAACTACATCAAAGAAATGGAACCAAACATTATTTGCCTAACTGAAGCAAAATTAACCCCTAAGATATCAAACAATACCCTAAACTTAAGAGGAATACAATATATGGAGAAGAGACAGAAAGTTAAGAAAGGAAGGAGGAATTATAATCTTAACAAAGAAAAATCTACAAGTCAAAGAAGTAAAACTAAATATACCCTCACAAGCAGAACTGATTGCCTTGGATATTAACACATCTGAAGAGAAATTAATCAAGGCAAATTTATACGTGCCACCCAAAATAAACACTTGGGAAAGAAGCAAATATGAAGACCTGGCAGAAAGTACAATTCAAAGTTTAAGAACATTATTACATAGAATGGAAGAGAAATCTGAAAAAATTAATTGGAGGCTTCAATACAAATATAAATTGAAATACTCTAGATGTAAAGAGCCATGAAAGCAATTGGGATCAAAAGCTCCTAAGTCTTGTGCAGGAGTTTTTCCTAACCCAGCATGTAAAGGAAAACACTAGAAAAAGAGGACTTGATGACCCATCAGTACTAAATCTTATATTTACCAGGCAAAAAATGAAAATGACAACATAATGCATCACCCCCTATTCGGCAAAATCGACCATGCAGTATTAAATTGTAACTTCATGATTGCATAAGACATTACCAGTAATGAGAGTCACAAAAAAAAGTATAAATTACAAAAAGGCCAACCATCATGACCTGAAGAGGTACTTCTCAGAAATAGATTGGGAAAAGGAACTTAGAAGACAAGATTTAAATATTATATATAAAAAATTCTGTGATCTTTATGAAACAGTAGTCCAAAATTACATCCCACAGCACAAAGCAACAGAAATGAAAATAAAGAAATGGCTTAATACTGAGTGTAAAAAATCAAAAGAAAAAAGAGACTTGCTGTGGAATAGATACAGAAAACACAATAGTGAGAGGGCATATAACAAGGCAAGAAATGATTATACGAAGATAAGGAGGGAGGCTCAGAGAGTTTGTAGAAGACATTATAAATAAATGTAGTAATCAACCTAAGCTTTTTTACAGCTACATCCGAAGCAAGGTTATAGATAAAATACAGTCCATTACGGATGAGGAGATCATCTATACACAAGAGAATGATACTTGTGAAGCACTAAATTAAAATTTCCAATCAGTTTTTACAAATGAATGAAATTTTCAGAGAGGTCACATGGAACAGGCATGCCCACACGTATTACCAGATGTTAGTTATCAGAAAAAGAAGTACAAGGAGAGTTATGTAAATTAGACAAAGTAAAAGCAAAATGGTCCTGATGGAATTTCAGGTTGGGTGCAACATGAATGTGCAGAAGAGTTAAGCAGACCATTGTATTTAATATTCAAGGAATCCTTAGGTCAAGGAAAACTACCTGTTATTTGGAAGAATGCAAACATTGTTCCCCTATTCAAGAAAGGGATTAGATAAAATTCACTCAACTACTGATCAGTATCACTGATCAATGTTGTAAGATACTAGAAAAGTTGATAAGAAAAGTTTAGGTAAAACATCTAGAAGAACACAGTATGATAACAGGTGAACAGTATCACTTCAGATTTTAAGAAAACATTTGACAGAGTACTGCACCAAAGACTTTTATGGAAACTGTACCATCAAGGAGGTATCCAAGGCAATCTGTACTGTTGGATGCAGGATTTTCTCAGAGAAATGAAAATAAGAATAATATTATGGGGGAAATTACTCATCATGGAGGGAAGTGACCAGCGGAATGCCACAGGACTCAGTGCTGGCACCAATTATGTTTTTAATATATATAAATGACATAGTAACACTGGAAATAGAAGCTATATAAATACATTTGCAATTTGCAGATGATGCAAAAATTCAAAGGAAAATTACTAACAGATTCTTGCAATTAGCTGCAAGTGGAATTAAACAAGCTTAATGAGTGGAACAATAAATGGCAAATGGAATTTAATGTCGACATGGGTCATGTAATTAAATTTGGTAAAAGTGAAAAAAGATCAGACTGGGATTATAAGACTGGAAGATCAATCCTACACATACCTGAAAGGGAGAAGGACCTAGGAGTAATTATCAATAACAGACTTATCTCCAGATGACCCCATCAGTGAGAAGGTACGTAACATATATAGATTCCTTGCTAATATTAGAATAGCATTCACATTCATAAATGAAGACATGCTGAGAAAGATAATAGCATCATTCATCGGACCAATGCTGGTGTATGCATCAGTAGTCTGGAATCCTCACCTCAAAAAACACAAAGACAAGACTAAAAAAGTACAAAGCACAGCTACAAGATGGGTACCAAGCTTAAGGGATCTAAGCTACAAAAAAAAGACTAGAAAAACTGAATCTACCAACACTGCAGGAGAAGGAAAAGAGGAGACATGATTATGCTCTATAAATGCATCTCAGGGAAAGAGAAAACAGACATAAATGAATATATAACCTATGGGGAAGCATCAGCAAGAGGACATTGCAAAAAAATGCATAAGGAGAGACGATTAAGATGTAAGGAAATTCAGTTTCCCAAATAGGGCAATTGATCAATGGAATGCACTACTGAATGAAGTAGTGTGTGCCAAACTATTCACAAATTTAAGGATATGACATGTATGATAAAAATGGTTTAATACACGGGACAGTACGAGCTTGACTCATTCCTGTAAAGATACAATTAGGTAAGAATCTCTCTCTCTCTCTCTCTTAACTGCTTTTGTAAATTAATAACTTTCTTCTTAGAATCTTATTACAGCAGCAAAATTATCTAAATATCCTTACTTCTCTTCTTCATTTATGAATCATACAAAGCTTTAAAACTATTAAGAAACACAAGCTCAATCAAATACCAAACCATATTATGCCCATATCACACCAGATAATATATTCATTATGAGTAATGGTATATGATAAATGTACGGTACACCCCATTCACAATATATAAATCTCACTCAAATAGGCAAGTGAAGTGCATGATGTCATAAGTGATTTATATCTTCTTGCCCTCCTTCTACTTCAACTACAATTAGCTAATCATCTGCTTTGGTGATACATGATGAGTGAAATCGTATTAAGGAACCTGGTACTTGTTTCCTTGATTTAAAAAAAAGAAAAAAAAAATGCTCTCTATACTGTCCAGTACTTTAAAACTCCTTTAAGGTGGACTTCTGGTTAGACAGACAAGCAAAATTAGAAAGACATACCTAAACGGAGTAAACACAGCCCTCAGCCACAGCACCAAGCACCCTTATCACTGTTTAGTTGCCCTTTCTTTTGTCATCGATTGAATAAAACAGACTAAACTTTTTCACCATCATCAGCCAGACCTTTCTCACACTCAGGTGGGGTGAGGTGTGGGATCCAGAGAGCCAGAAAGAATTTGATAGAATGAGATAGGTACTAACCAAAGTTTGCCCAACTGAATCAGCCACACTCCCATTTACTCACCATTCAAGCCTCTGGAATCCAGGATCCACCTGATAGGTCAAAATTTCTTAAATAATGAAGTGATATGGTATGGAGGTATCACTAAATTCTGGTACCATATTAATTTGCTGTATGTTATACCACGTTGAGTACACCGCTTCCCGTTCGATCAGCGAAGTTAAGCAACGTTGGGTCTGGTTAGTACTTGGATGGGTGACCGCCGGGGAACACCAGATGCTGTTGGCATCCCTACGTCAAGTGGGGTTGGTGGAGGATTAGTGCCCCTCCCTGTAAAACAACTAACTCTAAGCCCTTGGCCACCCTGTCTGGGATACATGGCGTCTGGCAATGAATGATGAAAATGTTGGACAATCTGTTATGACTGACACCATTTTCCCCCAATCAATGTGCCTTTAAGTGGTTAAACTACAGTTCTTCAGGTAACATCTATTTACTTAACACACTTTTCATTGTTGTAGCATTACTACATCATTTTGCTCATATTAGTTAACCTTGTTCATCATGCCACTTATTATTTATAATTAAAAGTAGAGTCATACATTTATGCCCGTAACAATCCACAATGGCTGTGACACAGGCAGAGTTGTATGTACATCAGACTGAGGAGTCAGTTCAGTCACATACTTGCCCTGCTTTGTTTTACAGGCAAACTTGGCTAAATCTCCATATGTAACCTTCCACATTCTATCATTTATGGCCACTCCTTATAAGGTTTGGCTACAGTGTGGGCAAGTTACACATTAAAGGTTTTGCATCATCCCCCACATGTGAGATATGACATCTATTACATCTTTCTTCAAATTAATCATTTCATTTCATTTATGAAGGCTTCAACATGCTTGCATGCATCAGCCTTGTTCACCTAATGGCAGCTATCCATGCTGCTCGATCTATGGCAGCCTCCCTATTCAGCTCCTTATCCCTGAGGTGACACTCAATGACCTCATCCCAGATCTTTTTCACTCTGCCTCTCGCAACGTTACCCCTAATGTTAACACATTAGAATATTCCAGTGCTGCCATTATACTATGCAGTGGTAGTAGTAGTAGTAATTCAATCCCAGGTTCACCGCAATGTGAACCCAGTGGACTGCAGGCCAAAGATGCCCTCCTGCAGTTCACCATCCTCCTGTTAGGAGACAGGGAGGGTGTTTGTAAATCAAGGCTGCTCCACTGCCTAGTCATACTGGTGCCACCACTTACAGACATCCCTCTCCAGCACTGTCATTATACTATGAAGCTGTTAATCAAAATAAAACAGTTTTCCCAAGTATACTGACGTTCATTATTAGGCAGTCAGGACTAAAACAACTCATATTACCATTTCTTACTTTTTAAATTGCTTAATGTCTGATCACATCAGACAAATATGATTTTTATCTGAAACTATGACTACTGTATGATATTTTATAATCTAAGAAAACATTTTTCCTTGCTTGAAGAAAACCCTGGCAAATGATTTTCATCTTTAACTGTAATTTTATACAAAGCTGTAGTGTTAAGCAACAATATATATTCGTGATCCCAGTCTGGAAGGTACTGTTTGGAGAAAGAAAAAGATTAATAATATATATAGCTGCAACAGGGCACAAAAAAACAAACCTAATTATATTCATCATCATCCGGACATCCCTTCCCACCCTAGACCAGGGTGAGGAGTATCAATGTCCAGACAGCCCGTTTGCCCATTCCAATGGGCTACGCTTCCATTCACTCATCATTCAAGCCCCTGGAATCCTGGCTGTATCAGATACACCAAAAACATTCACCACATTCTGTAACTTCACATAAACATATCCGATAGAGTCAATTCGGACGCTGCCACGTTAAAAAAAGGGTGCCAAATCCTTGATCATGCACTTCTCCTCACAACATTCATCCAGCCAGCTCGATCTCTTGTCAGTTCCCTGGCCTCACCGACTTCCAAACCTCTCTTTCTCACACACTTATCCCCCATATCTCTCCACCTTTGGCCTACCTCGCCTCCTCCCTCCTTTAAATTCACTCAGATATACCTTTTTCACCACTCTATTGTCATCCATTCTCTCCACATGACCATACCATCTCAGTACATTCTCTTCAGTTCTGGTGTCCACCAACTTCCTCACTCCAATCTTTCGTGAATCACATTATTTCGTATCCTATCCACTCTCTGTACTCCACATACATTCCTTAGCAGTCCCATCTCCACTGCTCTTACTCATGACTTTTCATTTTCATGCCACACCATAGTTTCACATCCATAATGTTAAAAGTTGGCACTAACACTCCTTCATGTAAGCCTCATGCAGCTGCAACACTCAAGCCTCTGTTTCTTACCAAGGCCACCATTGCACCAGCTACTTTTCTTCCTTGTGTCACTCTACTTCCCACTTCTTTTGCACATTTTCCTCTCTTTTCTATCACCGTACCCAGATATTTGAACTCTCTCACCAATTCCAGTCTCTCCATTCACTGTAACATAGCACTGGGAGTCGCCTTCTCTCTCAATAACCATCACTTTACCCTTTTCTACATTTACTCTCAAGGCACAACACTCACAGACATCAGCAAAACTCTGTGCTAGCCTACCAAGTTCTTGTCTGGTATTTGCAAGCAGTACTGCATCATCAGGATACAACAAATTTAAGATTTTCCATTCATCTCCATTAATTACCAGCGCCATCCCCTTCTCCATTACTCGTGTTTTTACTTCTCTCGTCACCTCATCCATATATATATGTTGAACCACCATGAGGACATTACACAACCTTGTCACACACCCACACCAATCGTGAACCATTCACTTAGATGTCCATTAACCCTTACACATGCTCCACTACCATCATAAAAACTCTTGATGGCACCTAGCAGGTTATCATCTACACTGTACATGCACAAAACTTTCCAGGATCCTTCTCTGTCCACTTCGTCATATGCTTTTTCCAGATCAGTGAATGCCTTAAACACCTTATGGTCCTTCTCACAAGCCTTCTCTGCTGTCTCACTGCAAATATTTGATCCACACATCCTCTGCCACTCCCAAAGCCACTCTGTTCATCACTCTGTGGGACTTCTGATATCTCTCATACTTTATAATAATTCTTCCATATACCTTCCCTACCACACTCAATAAACTTATGCCATGATAATTCTTGCACTCACTTCGCTCGCCTTTATTTTTGTACAGGGGTACAATCACAGCCTTTTTCCACTCTGCTGGCACAGTTTCACTCATCCATGCCTTCTTACATATCTCCAATAAGCACTTCATTCCACTCTCTCCACTACACTTAAATCATCTCTGCATACACCTCATCAACCCCAGCTGTTTTCCCATTTTTCAGCCGCTTCACAGCACTCTCCACATGTGCTTGTGTCACGTCTCCTGCCACTGCATTCCTTCTCTGCTCACCCCCAAAACCAACCATGTTTACAACTGCTCTGCTCTCTCTATTCCCATTCATCAGGCTTTCAGAATATTCTTTCCATCTGGTCCTTACTTCATCCCCATGGGTTAAGGACCAACTTGCCTAGCCTCGGGCTCCTACGCTCCTCATGTGGAAACGTAGGATTGGATAATGAATGAATGCAGTAAATATATATATATATATATATATATATATATATATGCATACAGTAATCCCTCCACTATCCGATGTAATAGAACCAAAGGCATGTCCAAGCATGCATAGCACTTATTTAAACCTATTTAAGACCCTATTCACACCAATAATGGACATAAAGCATGAAATAAATGAAAAGGAACCAAAGAATGAGGAATTAGAAGTGAGTATGGAAAATACTTAGGCCTAGCAGCATACAGGGTACTGCACTGTACTTACAGCACATCTGTGGGCACCTCCTCTAAATCTCTAAGGCTCTGGTAGTTGTGAAAATGCTCTTGAAGTACACACAGTAATCCGGTGTTGTGCTACACTTAATTCTTTGCACTGTGAGTTATAATTGTTTAACACAGCACATTCTTCTTAACTGAACCACACCAGTTTGAACTGCCAGTTTCAACCACCACTCTGCACTCCACCCTTACTCCACAGTTAATCCTTTGCGCTCTAAATTCTAATTTTATAATACTGCTCAACAATGTAAATTCCCATGTGGTCTAATGGCGAGGTACTGTGCTTTATTCATTGTTTATTCACAAAAAACGAGCACGTGCAGCATCGATTACGATGGACGTCTTCCCTGAGTGAATGTTAGGCAGTAACTGGGAACAGGGTTGCCAGATCTGAACTCGGCCACATTACCAAACTCCTCAATTTTCATTACCAAATTCTTAAAGGAAGCATTTATTCTTCACTAATTATATGGAAATACATGTAATCACTCTCCATATAATTAACAATGTTGATTATTTTCACGCTATGTTGGCTAGCTGATTAATGAGAGAGAGCAGACAATCCACCATCTCCATCCTGTTTATCCTCATACATGTGAAAAATCCGTTTGGTAATGCATTATTCTGATTCACTACCAAATGAATTTTTCATTACCAAATTGGCCCACATTTGGTAGTGAAAAATACCAAATGGCAACCCTGACAGGGGAGAGGGGAAGGGGAAGGAAGGAAGGGGTGAAGGGTCCATGGTGTAACAATTGTTCGGCGCCGCACGGCAATTTCAAATTACGGGTGGGATTTTTTTTTTTTTTTTTTTTTTTTTTGGGGGGGGGGGGGGTCCTGAATATCCAGGCTCACAATGTCCAGTAAGTGGGTGTCCAGAAAGTACAGGGATTACTGTATGTGTGTGTGTGTGTGTGTGTGTGTGTGTGTGTGTGTGTGTATATATATATATATATATATATATATAAGTAATCCCTCCAATATCCGACATAATAGAGCCAAAGGCATGTCCGGATAGTGATCCTGTCCGGATATTGGGCCCCAGCCTCCTGGACTTGTACTTATGGACCCTAACTCAGGAAAACACCTATACAACTCCCTCTGGACATGCATTGCACCTATTTAAGACCCAAATCACACCAATAAGGGACATAAAGGACTGAAATAAATGCAAAAGAACCATAAAATGAGGTTTTAGAGGTGAGTTTATACAATATTAAACATTCTGGCTCCTGGACTGGTTTGAACCGCCAGTTTGCAGTCCACAGTTAATCCTCTGCACTGTAAATTCCCGTGTGTTCTAGTGGCGAGGTATTGCAGTTTAATCACTGTTTATTCCCAAAAAACAAGCACCTGTGGCTTGCACTGCTATAAGCATCTGCTTTCGATCGGAGTTTGGCTGTGACTGTTGATGATGGCGGGGTACCGGTAACACAATTGCCAGATCGCAACAGCAACATTACCAATCTCCTCAACTTTCATTACCAAATTTAACTTTTCATTACCAAATTCGTAAAGCTAGCATTTATTCTTCGCTAATTATATATAAGTGGAAATACATGTAATCACTCTCCTTATAATTAACACCATGTTGATTATTTTCATGCTATGTAGGGTAGCAGATTAATCAGAGAGAGGAAACAATCCACCATCTCCATCCTGTGTATCCTCATACATGTGAAAAATCCATTTGGTAATGCATTATTCTGATTCATTACCAAATGAATTTTTCAATACCAAAATTGGCCCACACTTGGTAATGAAAAATACCAATTGGCAACCCTGACAGGGGAGGGAGGAGGGGGAGGAAGGAAGGGGTGAAGGGACCATGGTGTAACAGCTGTTCAGCGCCACACCGCAATTTCAAATAACGGGTGGGAAAAAAAGTCAGATTTTTTTCGAATTTTTTGCGGTTTTTGGCCCATTTTGGGAATATTGGATCCCGGGACAATTATGTCCGGTTAGTGGGGATGTTCGGATATTGGGCATTCGGATATTAGAGGGATTACTATATATACTGTATATATCCATCCATCCACCATCCAATCCTACGTTGCCCCATGAGAAGCTTAGGATCCCAGGACTAGGCAAGTTGGTCCTGACATTTAAGATGAGAGTGACCAGCCTCACTCATCCCTGAGTGGCATTATGCGAGCAATAAACCCCAACCACCCCATAGAAATAGACCTTCAACTGGCTCAATCCGATTGGAGTGCCGTAATTACTCATTAAACCACCAGGTGCTGAAATTTGGTTATATGGTTACCAACCAGCATAGTAAATGGTTTCCTGGTGTACAGGAAACCATTTGGCTTGTCACTCAGTGTAGAGTCACCCAAAGGCAGAAGGAAGAGGAAAGACTGAAGGAAAGAAAGACAGAAGACGGAGTGTAATGTCACCCACAGGCAAGAAGGACGAGAAAAGAATGAAGGAAAGACAGACAGAAGAGGATGGAAGGCAAGAAGCATAGAGGAGAGGAAAGGGCAGACACCTGAGAGCAGCACTACATTGAGCGAGTGGATGGTGAGCACCCCCACCTACCTAAATATAATGTACTGTATATATGTATATATATATATATATATATATATATATATATATATATATATATATCAGACAGACTCCATCAACCAGCAAGTTGGAAGAGTGCTAAACCCCTTGTGATGTGCTTTAGCATACAAACTATCCAACCAAATTTATTCCCAGCAGTTTTTAGCCTCATCAACTTCTACACCAAGCTTTCTCACACTCATTTACCATATCCTTCAATCTTCATCTTGGCATAATACACATCTTCTAACCTACCAGCTCACTTACACATACCCAAACTTCTACCGAGTAAGGGTACAGTACAGACATTCCACTTCGAGAAAATGGGCAGAAAAGTTCTGTGACATTGAAGCTCCCATTGGAATTCTCCCATGGCATATAATTCTCTTTAAGGAACCAGGGATACCGTACTCTAGGCATAAAGTTAAGTGATATGACTAGCGTGAGTGTTGAGAATGGAAATCAAACTACTGTATGTCACTTGCTTCTTTGGCTTGTTCACATTTTCCTTTTTCCAAACTATATTGATTTTTCTAGATTCTGGCAACCTGCATTAGAATTTTGTGAAACTATCAGGGCAATTCATCTCATGTCAATCTCTGATACACCAACTGGCTGTAGGAGCCAGCAAGATGCTGTGTTGAGATTTGTGCAATGATCCAGAGCTTGCCTGAAAATCAAGTTTTATTAATTATATTACTATATACTGTATATGGGAACAAGGAATAAATGACTGCAGTAGAGGAGCACCCACTGAACAATCTGGCCATACCGGTACACTTATGAAAATTTATCTAGAAAAATATGACAGGAGCCCACCCAAAATTAGAAGGCATGACTTTTTTTTCCCTCTTAAATAAGTAAATAAAATGAAATACAATAAAATGTAAATTTTTCCCAATTTCAGAATACCAGGTCACTTAAAACTGGTTATAAAATCAAATATACAGAAGTTTGCATAAAGAAAATGATGCTTCACGTAAAATAAAATAAAATGTAAATTTACCCTAACTTCAGAATACCAGGTCCCTTAACACTGGTCATAAAATCAAATATACAGAAATGTGTATACAGAAAATGATGCTTCAAGTTGAATACAATGTGTCACATGATATTTATATTACACTAAACTGCATGACAATGAGCTAGTAGTCCAGTGAAACTCTGACTACAAACCAGAATTTTTCAACATTTGAAAATGGAAGTTTCAGCTCATCCTAATAAGCTTACCTCCCATTATGCATCACAATCCATCCACATTCCAGACATACCAAACAAATTAATGTTTATATCTTAGTGATGCTTGGGTTCCCTACTGTACTTTTCATAATTCTCATATAACTTTCTTTGTGCCAGCTTCAGTTGACAAAACTGGATGGTGAAAACATTCCTTGTGACAAATGTTCCTCATTATAATTACTAAATTCATATAATGCCTTGCCTCCACATAAGGAATCCCCATCCTGAGATAAACCATGTTCCAGCTGACATTTCTATGGACTGGAAGCTAAACCATGTGTCCAAACCAGCTGACTGCTTCTGAACAATTGCTGGATAATGTTGAGAGTAAAGAAATGTGAGATATGTAACAACTGTTGAAACAGTGCAAGTCTCAGCATGAACTTTGTTTATTTGTGGCTAAGTTTCCTGCCTAAGAGGGACAGTTGTGTGACATGTTACCAATCTTGCAGTCACACTTCACTTTCATGGTAGTACCTCTCCAAGTCAGTGGTAGCCAACCATCTACTTCATCTTTACAGTCCATATATTGGAGTTTGAAACAAAGATGGATCATAACTGTTTTCTTCCTATTTCTTTCAGAATACAGTACAATAACATCAAACTTAGAAAATTCTAGGAACACTTATGGCTGGGATACCCATGCATCACTAAAATGCTGAACTGTAAAACATTACCTAGAGGGACTAGTAATGGTGATCCTGAACATACTTGGGTGTTGGCAATAACATAGTAATTTAATAAGGCCATTATTTATTGCAAATTGCAGCTGTCTCATTTCTATCACCTCTCACTTATTTCCTGTTATCTTTAAAAATAGAGGATTTACACATTACAATTACCACCATCCATGTTTTCCATCAAACATTATTAACACAAGACTCTCTTTATCAAATTTATATGTTTGCCAAAAATAACACAGTAATATTTAAAGCCCTTTGATATGCAGACTTGCAACAAGCACTTATAGAAACACATTTCTTGTCTGCCAACACCCATAGTTCATTAACTGTACTGTACAGTATTTAAATTCTACTGAGCTAAAGCAGTTGGTATTTCTATTAGTTACAGATGAGCAAATGTATTTAATCCTTATGACTGACAAGTAGCCTAAAACTTTCCAAAATACATTAAGAAATAATTTTCCTATAAAAGGTATAGATACATTTTCAACTGTTCCAATAAATGTACATAAAAATAGTACAGTAAATTGTACCCAAAATAACATTTGTGTTATGGCAAAATAAATTAATGTTACAATTCCATCAAAATCTTTACAGAAGATTAATAGGCCAGCCTGTCACACATTCACATAAACACACTCACAACTGAAACTTCTTACTGACCTCTCACTTGTTGGTAATCTACAAGATTTCAAAAATTTACACTACTCTCATAATTGCCTTCCATGCTACTTCCAACAGAGCCCAAGAAACAATTATAGTAGATGGAAATGAATAGAATAACACCAGAGACAGGCTGCATGACACATGACATACTACTCACAACCACTGTGACAGTGTTGGACTTATCACTGTCAGGTTGTACAGTTAAACAGCCCTTAGATGTACAGAGCAGTTCATTGTTCCCGCCATTATACTACACCTTCCTCAACTTTAATCATCTTTTTTGGTGACTTCATCCTTTTTGGCGTCTCGAGTCCCATATTGCGATCCTTTGTCTATTTTGGTGAGTCCTATCATCTTGTACAGTCCTATATAAGCTGCAAAGAAAATATTTATATAAATCATATTTATAAATCTAAAGGTGAATGTAGGGAAGAGTAAAGTGATGGTCTTTGAGAGAGGTGAAGTCAGTGAATGTACAGCGAGGCTGGATGGTGAGGAATTGGAAAATGTGAGTACGTTTAAGTACTTGGGTAGTGTGATGAGTAAGGATGGAGGTTTGGAGGGTGAAGTGCTTGAAAGGGTACAGCAGGGAAGAAAGGTTGCTGGTTCTTTGAAAGCAGTGATAAGAAACAGGGAAGTGAGCATGGAAGTGAAAAAGTTACTACATGACAGTATTGTGATACCAACTCTAACGTATGGAAGTGAAGCTTGGACATTGTTGGAAGGACACAAGTCAAGAGTGAGAGCCGTGGAAATGAGTTATTTAAGAGGAGCCTGTGGAGTCACATGGAGAGACAGGCTGACGAATGAGGATATAAAGGAGCATTGTGGTGTTGATGTGGATGTGATAGGAAGCGTTATGAGGAACACACTGAGGTGGTTTGGCCATGTGGAGAGGATGGAGGGTGAAAGACTGACGAAGAGAGTGTATGTGAGTGAGGTGGAGGGGGAGAGAGGGAGGGGGAGGCCGAGGATGAGATGGAGAGATGGGGTGGAGAGGTATATGAGAGAGGGGGGTGTGGGTTGGGAGCAGGGGAGTGAAATGGCGGGGAACAGGGCGACTTGGAGGCGATTTGTTTGTGGCCACCCCAAACGGGATTGAGGCGTCTGGCAATAGATAGATAGAGATATTTATAAATCATCATCACCATCATTACCCTATTTCTATTTCCCAAAATAAATGGGGTGGGTAGAACAGAAACAGAAGGTAGGCGTAAATGTATAACTATCAACAGTGTCCAATGAAATAAGACATAAATCCATTCACTTGTTATTGAACCCTTAAAAATTTTTAGCTTCATCCTGCATGCAGATCATCCACATTATTTTTCGGGCACTTCACAAATGCCTGTAGGAGAGTTTCTTTGAAGACAGTCAAATAAAATTACCGCATTTGTTAACCATGTTCACTCGAACAGTTTTGTGATATGCCCACCACACCACTTCAGACCACTGATTGTGAGACAGAGGCTAGCCTAACAGTAGCCAATGACCAGTTTTTCTGATAACTTTGTGAGAGAGGGGGGGGAGATGGGAGGGGGGAAAGGTAGGAACCACCAGCTCCCATAACCTTCCTCCTCCTGGCAACTGTTTCATATTTAAAGGTTGGAAGCGATGGGCATGTGCATAGTGTGGAAATTTTCTTAGACGTACCTGCATCTTGCCTTCATTCTTACCTCTTCCTTCTGGCTACAGGTGACTCTACATTGAGTGACAAGCCAAATGGTTTCCTGTACACCAGGCAACCATTTACTATGATGGGTGGTAACCATATACCCAAATTATGGCACCTGGTGGTTTTGTGGGTAATCAAGGCACTCCAATCAGACTGAGCCAGTGCAGATTTATATCCAAGGGATGGTTGGGGTTTATTGCTCACTTAATGTTACTCAGGGATGAGTGGGGCTGGTCACTTTCATCTTAAATGTCAGGACCAACTTGTCGAGCCCCGATCTTCTACGCTCCTCATGGGGCACCACAGGATCAGACAATGGATGGATGGACCTGCATCTTGCCAACACAACTATCAGAAGAAAAGGTTAAAATCTCCCATGGTTCTCCAGCATTAACTAATTACTAGCCAATGCAAGCCACTTCTCATACTGTTACATGCTTTGTTTTAGGTCATTACTGCCATTTTCAGACCCAATCAGAGAAGTCAACCTCCCCCCCCCTCTCTCTCTCTCTCTCTTGGTCAGTATAGGCATAATTAGGTCACTTGTGGTCTGTTACAGTCAGTTTATGACCATTCATGTCCTGTTAGGTTCACAGTGGTCAAATAAGTATTGCAATGTGATGATTCTACTTTCCTCTTACTATCACCACATATTTATATTCAAGAAGGGAAATGCTTTAAACAGTGATAAAGTCTGAGGCTGTCTCCACTACAGACTACAAGTATGTCTTTTAAAGCTGATTTCTGGCAAACTCCCATGACATTTGAACTCCCCTGCATCCAGACTCTATACATCCCATTTAATCCCAGTCAGAATATTCAGGTTCAGTTAGTTAAGTTCAGGTCCAACTGGGCCATTCAAACCACTTTTAATCCATCCAGTCCTTTCATATCCATTCCAGCCCAGTTCTGTAAATTCATGCCAATTTAGAGTCAGTTAGGACACATACTGCCTACTAATTAGATCTGAACAGGTTTATTATTAGGTGCTCGTAGAGAGGTCGAGGCTGGGAATGGTTGCTGATACGAGGGCTGTGAGAGGATGATGTGGAGGTCTGTCAGATCATATGACTGTGGTATGCAAGATCAAGCTGAGAGGAGGTGGACCAGGAGAAAGAGGAGCAGTCAGGGAGAAAGACTAAAAGTCGAGAAGCTGAGGATCAAAGAAATGGCAGGTGAATACAGAAGCAAAGTAGGGGAGGAGTTAGAATCAGTGAATAGGAATTAAACGGATCTGGACAGCCTGTGGAATGCACATTGGGACTGCTTAGTTAGGAATGCTAAAGCAGTGTGTGTGTGGTGTGGCAAGGGTAACAACAAAGAAGAAAGGTACGGCATGGTGAGATGAAGAGGTTAAGAGAGCAGTGGAAGAAAAGAGGATGAAGTGGCTAGAGTGGTTACAGGAGAGGAGTTCTATTGAAATAAGAACTGAATATACTGAGTGCAAGAAGCACGTAAAGAGACTAATGAAGAGGAAAAAGGAGGAGATAAATGATGATCTAGGAAGAAAAATGAATGCAAACTAATCTGAAAATAGGAAGTTATTCCAGAAAGAGGTGCGGAAATGTAGAACTGACAACGTAAAGAAATGTGAAGGTGTGAAGGATGTAGGGGATAGATTATTAACCCAAGAGGATGAAATATAGACCAGATGGAAAGAATATTTTGAAAACCTGATGAATGGGAATAGATAGAGAAGAGCCACTGTAAACATAATTAGTTTTGGGGGTGTGCAGAGAAGGAATGCAATGCCAGAAAACGTGACACTTGCAAAGGCAAAGAGCGCTGTTAAGTGGCTGAAAAATGGGAAGGCAGCTGGGGCTGATGAGGTGTATGCAGAGATGATTAAGTGTAGTGGAAAAAGTGCAATGAAGTGCTCGTTGGAGATACAGTAAACCCTCTATAATTCGGATTAATTGGGGGAATCCTAGGTCAAATTATCCAAAAATCCCGATTATTGGAGCTCATGCTTGCCCCTATCCCCAAACCACACACTCACTAAAACATGGCTTTTTCACAAAAACATTGAACAGTACAGTATATTTTTACTTTATACTCAAAGAGTGCATATTACAATACGTCATATAGTGTCAAACCTTGATAATGAGGTCTTGCAAAACAGTAGTAGAGTACAGTACACTTAACTGTACCGAAGGTACTGTACAGTTCTTAAAAATTACATTTATTACTACACTTATCACTGCAAAAACTGTTCACGTCCACTTACCAGTGGAACCCTTTTCAGACTTGTCCTGCTTAATTAGAATTTCTATCCGAATTTGTCTGGTGGTCAAAAAAGATCCGAATTAACTGATTTCCGAATTATTCAGGTTCGAATGAGAAAGGGTTCACTGTATGTAAAATGGCACAGATGAGTGAAACTGTGCCACCAGAGTGGAAAAAAGGCAGTGATTGTACCTCAGTACAAAAATAAAGGTGAGCGAAGTGAGTGCAAAAATTATCGTGGCATAAGTTTACTGAGTATGGTAGGGAAGGTATATGGAAGAATTATTACAGAGTATGTAAGAGAGATATCAGAAGTCCTAGTGAGTGATGAACAGGGTGGCTTTAGGAGAGGCAGAGGATGTGTGGATCAAATATTTGCAGTAAAACAGATTGTGGAGAAGGCTTGTGAGATGGACTATAAAAGTGTTTATGGCATTCATGGATTGGACAAAGCATACGATAGAATAGACAGAGAAGGATTGTGGAAGGTTTTGCGCACGTACGGTGTAGATGGTAAGCCGCTAGATGCCAGCAAGAATTTTTATGATGGTAGTGAGGCATGCATAAGGGTAAATGGGCATCTAAGTGAATGGATCACGATCAGTGTGGGTGTGCAACAAGACCGTGTGATGTTTCCATGCTTATTCAATATATATATGGATGGGGTGATGAGAGAAGTAAAAGCATAAGTAATGGTGAGGGGGATGGCATTGGTAATGAATGGTGATGATGGAATATCTCAAATTTGTTGTATGCTGATGATGCAGTACTACAGTAAACCCTCACTTTATCGCGGGGTTATGTTCCAAAGGCACCCGCGATAAGCAAAAATCCGCGATGTATCGACGCTACCCCTAAAATGGCTATTTATTGTCTACTAATAAGAAAAACCAGTACAGGCACTCACTGATGATGAATGAGACAAATTGAAGATGATGACGATCATGAAGTTCAGTACAAGGTGTATATTAGTTGTGCAGCTCTTGAGAGGGCGCCTATGACGACATTTCTGCCGGTGGTGAGCGAAACGTAAGTGCGGGAGGTCGGTCTACTACGCACCACACAGTTAGTTTGAATCCGATGGTCGAACCATGCGTGACTCGCAAATCATTATTTGTGGCTTATTTTTCTGCCTTCCAGTGATTGCTTGCCTTGTTTGTCAACATAGGGCCTAAGCATAGTGCTAGTGATGCATGTGGTAACACACCAAAACGGACTATTAAAGTGATGTTGCTGACAGAGAAAGTTAAAGTGTTGGACAAACTTAAGGGAGGAATGTCGGTGACAATTCTCCGTCAGGACAATTCCCCGTCATTTATTTACATACCAGTTTATTTAGCAAGTACAGTACACTAGTTTTTTACTTATATGAGTTATAAAATCCTGCTGAAAATTAGTTATTAAAGTATTAATTAATCAATAATAAGTATATTTATAGAATGACAGGGAATCATCCATGTTTTGACGATGAATTGACTTGATGGCGAATTGTCTCTGAACAGTGTGTTTGGGGTGAGTCAACTGTTCTTACAATAAAGAAGACAGAACGTAGCATACGGGACTAAACGGGAGTCAGTATGGGCTACTGCACTAGACTGTGATGGAGTGTCTCCACCTATGCCTGTGAACTGGCTCAGAACCGTATGTTTGGGGTGATTGAGTCAACTGTTTGGACAATAAAGAAGGCAGAATGTAGCATATGGAAGGCAGTGAGAGTTTGTGCAGCAGACTGCTGAAGTGTCTCCACCTACGCCTGTGCTTGTCAGGTAAACTGGGAGGTGCGGTATGGTGGTGCGGTGCGGTCCTGCTCCTCTCTTTGAGGAGGGCGCATCGGCAGCAGCCAATCAGCGGCGAGTAAAAATGTAAAGCGTGTTTGGATTGGCTACTGGTAAGGCTCCAGCCAATTGTGTGCCACCTACCAATGAGTCTGGGTATTTCCTCACCCCACGCCACGATTTCGCTTGTATTTTATCAAATATATTAGCCGATTTTTAATTATTATTTTAATACAGCTATTAATATTTTAGAATAAATAAAGATGTAAAATACAATAAACATATCCATTTCAGAATACAGTACTGAAAATAAAGATGTAAAATATGTACTGTACCCTAAAAATAGCCGTAGTAGGCTTTGTGGAAACCGCGATGAGGCGGGGTTTCCCGCAATGTAAAAATAGTTAGGTTCCAATGAAAATTCCGCGATAAAGTGAATCGGCAATATCTGAACCGCATTATAGCGGGGGTTTACTGTACTTGCAAATACTGGACAAGACTTTGGTAGACTAGTGCAGAGTTTTGGTGATGTTTGTGAGTGTTGTGCCTTGAGAGTAAATGCTGAAAAAAGTTAAGTGACGGTTAATGAGAAAGAAGGTGACTCCCAGTGTGATGTTACAGTGAAAGGAGAGAGACTGGAACTGGTGAGAGAGTTCAAATACCTGGGTACAGTGATGAAAAAGGGAGGAAAATGTACAAAAGAAGTGAAAAGTAGAGAGACACAAGGAAGGAAAGTAGCTGGTGCTGTGAAGACCTTGACAAGAAACAGAGACTTGAATGTTGAAGCTGCATGAGGCTTACATGAAGGAGTGTTAGTGCCAACTTTAACATATGGATGTGAGACTGTGGTGTGGCACGAAAATGAATAAGGCAAGAGTGACAGCAGTGGAGATGGGACTGCTGAGGAATGTATGTGAGTACAGAGAGTGGATAGGATATGAAATAATGTGATGCATGAAAGATGTGGAGTGAGGAAGTCTGTTGACACCAGAATCAAAGAGAGTATGCTGTGGTGGTATGGTCATGTGGAGAGAATGGATAACAACAAGGTGGTTTTCACCACTGAGTGAATTTGAAGGAGGGAGGAGGCAAGGTAGGCCAAGGAAAAGGTGGAGGGATATGGTGAGTGGGTATGTGAGGAAGAGAGGTTTGGAAGTCGGTGAAGCTAGGGGACTGACAAAAGATCGAGCTGGCTGGATGAATATTGTGAGGAGAAGAGCATGTTCAAGGATTTTGCATCCCTTTTTAACGTGACAGTGTTTGGAATGACTCTATCAGATACATTTATGTGAAGCTACAGAACATGGTGAATGTTTTTGGCATATCAGATAGAGCCAGGATTCCAGGGGCTTGAACGGTGAGTGAATGGAAGCATGACCCATTGGACTGGGCAAATTTGGGCTGTCTGGACGTTGCTACTCCTCACTCTGCCCTAGGGTGGGCAAGGAAGTCCAGATGATGATGATGATGATGATGATGATGATGATGATGATGTAAGGCCCTTTATAACCAATGTAGTAATATTATTTCTGGTCAGAATTCAGGTTCAGGTAAAACAATAAAGATCAAATTAGGCCAATAATGTCACTTAGGTCCATTAACAGATCCATGACCCATTTGGGCCATCAACATCCATTCAGTGTGCTAATGAGGAGCCTACTTTTGGTAGTGACCCTATAAAGAGATTGGACAGCCATCATGTTGGTGCAGCGAATGGATGTATGCTGGGCATCACTCAAGTATGTATAAAGATCAGTGATCATAGCTAGATAACACCAGGCCACTTAACTTCTTTTCATATTACCTTCGTAAAGACGGTTATGTTTTACCCTTCTTTGGTTGGTTTGTCTTTTTGTGTCTGTCTGTTTGTTAGCAGGATTACTCAAAAAAGTTATGACTGAATTCTGATGAAAATTTGTGGAAGGTTGGGTCATGGGCCAAGAATGAAATGATTAAATTTTTGGCTGGAACCGGATCCTGTGTATCCCATACAGTATCTCCAAAAGTTCCCTATGAATTTCAATGAAATTCTGAGGAAAGGTGAGCCGTGGATCAAGAAATATTTGGTTACATTTTGGGATGGATCCAGATCCGGATCATTCAGAATGGCACTGGCATTGGCGGAGGTACGTGCTCTCTAAGCACCTTCTAGTTTAAGGTGTGTTCTTTAACATCTGTTATGCTATGTTTGCACAAATGGTGCTTTTTTAATCAGTAAAGCTGTATAAAAATGAGAGTCTCCTCTATGTATCAGCTAGGCTAATTTTGACACATATAAAAATCTGGGACGAGTTGCCAGACGATGCTAGATCAATTAACACCAGCAGTGTTTACTTATTTTGCCCACAGTTTTTAAGTTCGAAGGAGTTTTGGTTGAATTTACACACAGTTGTTTTTCTTGATATCCATAACTGTGGTAAAGTGGTTTCCATCGAGATATTATCTAGGCTTACCTCCCTATGAGGATGTGGGCCAAATACATGTAAAATATGTAAAACTTGCCTAGCAAAGCTGACGGCACTCACTTGCAGACCAGCTTGCTCTCTTCACTTTAATATCCCATAATTTCCTTCTTGGTGGATCACAAGGGAGTAGGAAAAGCTGCATAGATGGTCCATGAGTGTTGCTGCACCCAAATGCAACACAATCAGGCCACTAATACGGGCAATAATGGATCAGCAAAAGAACACAGCACCACCTATTTTGCAGCTACCAACAGTTTGGTTTGTCAACATTAAAATTCAGCGATTATCGTAGTTTTTACGTGTACTCTGCAGTAAAATCCACAAGCAGAGATGAAGATTAAAACGGAAATAAATTCCTTATGTAGAGACGAAGATTAAAACAGAAGTAAAATCCTTATGTAGGGATGAAAATTAAAATGGATATCTTCAGTAGCTCAAAGTAACAAAACTATACTACAATTATAGTCACATTGTATTCATCAACCAATCACATATCACAGCAGGGGAAGACATGTATTTTTAGATGAATCTGCAGTCAGCTGGCACCCGGGCTGTGTGACATTTGCAAAAAAAAAAAAAATGCCGCCATGTCAGGCGACCAATTGATGAGCAGCTGAAAACATTGGCTGTCCAGTCTCTTAACTTGTAGTAGCACTGAGCACCCTGGCTGGAGTAGCTGCAGCATCCCCCTGGGAACCAAACCTCCTATTTCCTTGCACCTCCCCACGGAAACGACCCTGAAGGAGCTGTCTACCAAAACAGGACACCAGATCATTACAGTATATGTACTCTCATGTAACTGTAAGACAGTCCCACAGCAGCAGAGAGGTCACATAAATGATAAACAAACCATTTTTGTGTTGTGGCGTACATTAAGGTATGCCTGTGCTTAACTTGCGATGCCAGTTACCACTTCAAGATGACTGTGACCAAGCTCTGAGAATGATGATAATTGCCTCAGTGTCGTATCTTCATGCGACGCTAGTGCCTTAATTGTTATGTGAATCGATCCCCAGAATCCTGAGAGACCTACAAAGAGGTGAACTTCACTTTTACTGTTGTTCTTTGTTCTTGTGAAGAGAAGACTAACAGTACAACCACTAACCACCAGCATCTTAATTTTGTTGTTCGTGTTCAAAGTACTAAAAACTATGTCCAAGTCATCCAAGGAAACACCAGCCTCTCCCGGACCCCTCCACCCCCCCAGATATGTAGCTATTAATGGGGGCACTCACCATCCACTCACTCAATGTAATGCTGCTCTTTTTTTTTTTTTATCGAAGAAGAAGGAACTAAAGGCTATGAGCCCACAATAACTGTTCCCTCCAAGAGAAAAACAAAATACAGTAACCCCTCCAATATCCGGATCAATAGAGCCATAGGCAGGTCCGGATAGTGGTCCTGTCCGGATATTGGGCCCCAGCTTATAGACTTGTACATATGGACCCTAACTCTGAAAAACACCTATACAACTCCCTCTGGACATGCATTGCACCTATTTAAGACCCAAATCACACCAATAAGGGACATAAAAGACTGAAATAAATGCAAAAGAACCATAAAATGAGGTTTTAGAGGTGAGTTTATACAATATTAAACATTCTGGGTACTTACAAGTCCCTTGCTCTTGGACTGGTTTGAACCGCCAGTTTGCAGTCCACAGTTAATCCTCTGCACTCTAAATTCTAATTTCTTAACACTGCACAACACTGTAAATTCCTGTGTGTTCTAGTGGCAAGGTATTGCAGTTTATTCACTGTTTATTCACAAAGAACAAGCACCTGTGGCTTGCACTGTTATGAGTATCTGCTCTCCATCAGAGTTAGGCTGTGACTGTTGATGTTGGTGGGGTAACACAGTTGCCAGATCGCAACAGCCACATTACCAATCTCCTCAACTTTCATTGTCAAATATAACTTTTCATTACCAAATTCGTAAAGCTAGCATATATTCTTCACTAATTATATATACAAGTGGAAATACATGTAATCACTCTCCTTATAACTAACACCATGTTGATTATTTTCACACTATGTAGGGTAGCAGATTAATCAGAGAGAGCAAACAATCCACCATCTCCATCCTGTGTATCCTCATACATGTGAAAAATCCATTTGGTAATGCATTATTCTAATTCATTACCAAACGAATTTTTCATTACCAAATTGGCCCACACTTGGTAATGAAAAATACCAAATGGCAACCTGACAAGGGAGGGGGGAGGGGGAGGAAGGAAGGGGTGAAGGGACCATGGTGTAACAGCTGTTTGGCACCAGGCGGGAATTTCAAATTATGGGAGGGAAAAAAAGTCAGATTTTTTTCGAATTTTTTGCGGTTTTTGGCCCATTTTGGGAATATTGGATCCCAGGAGGATTATGTCCGGTTAGTGGGGATGTTCGGATATTGGGCGTTCGGATATTAGAGGGATTACTGTACAAGAGAGAGCCAAATTCAAGAGCCGATCATTTCAAGATGCCTGGACACGCTGAGTTTGAAAGACTGGAGATCATAGGAAGCAGGAAATACAGACAGAGGGAGACAGTTCCAGAGTTGATCTGTTGCATAAATGAAGGACTGGGAGTAACGGTTAACTCTTGCACTACAGAGTTGGACAGAAAAGGGATGAGAGTTTGCTGCTAGATGGGTACTACGTGCCCGTCGTAGAGGTGGAGGAATGCATGCAGACAGTTCAGAGGAGCAGTGACCATTAAAGTAGCGATAGAAAAGAGATAAAGATGCAACAGAGCGGCGAAGAGACAGAGGTTGAAGGGAGTCAGTAAGAGGAGGAGAGTTAATATGATGAAAAGCCTTTGACTCCACACTATTGAGAAGAGCTGCATGTGAGGAACCTCCCCACACATGAGAGCTGTACTCCACACGGGGGCGGATAAAACCCGTGTATAGAGTCAGCAATTGTGCAGGGGTAAAGAAGGAACGGAGTCAGCTTAGCACACCTAATCTCTAAGAAGCAGATTTTACAAAAGATGTAATATGATCTTTCCAAGACAAGTCCTGAGTAAATGAAACCCCAAGCATGTTCAAGGATGATGCAGGATTAAGCTGAATATTATTAAACATTATTGGGTACACCTGTGGAAGATTTTGTCGGTTGATATGTGTAAGAACTGGGTCTTTGAAGTATTAAAAACAACAAGATTATTTTTACCCCAGTGAGAGACGAGCCACGTCAGACATTAGGTGTGCCATACCCTCATCCTTTGTTTCTTGAAGTAACTGCTGAGACAGACGTTGCGGGAACCGAATGGAAAGGTGAAGGGTGGAGTCATCAGCGTATGAGTGGATGTACAGCTTAGAAGGTCACTGATGAATAAAAGGAAGAGAGTTGGTGATAAGACAGAGCCCTGAGGAACACCACTGTTGATAGCTCTAGGAGAAGAACGATGGCCGTTGGCTATAGAACAACCAGAAAGGAAGCTAGAGATGAAGGTACAGATAGAAGGATAGAAACCGTAAGAGGGCAGTTGGGAAATTAAAGATTTATGCCAGGCTCGATCGAAAGCCTTTGAGATATCAAGTGCAATGTCAAAACTTTTGCCAAAGTCCCAAAAGGAGGATGACCAGGAGTCTGAAAGGTAGGTAAGAAGATCGCCAGTGGAGCGTCCCTGACGGAACCCATACTGACGATCAGAAAGAAGATTGCGATAGGAAAGATGCTTTAAAATTTTTCTATTAAAAACTGGCTCGAAAACTTTTGAGATACAGGATGTTAAAGCAATTGGACGATAGTTAGAGCGTTGGGAATGGTCACCCTTCTTTGGGACTGGCTGAATGAGAGCAAACTTCCAGCAAGAAGGAAAGCTACAAGTTGATAGACAAAGGCAAAAGAGTTTGCCTAGGCAGGGTGTAAACACAGAAGCACAGTTCTTGAGAACAACAGGAGGGACTCCATCAGGCCCATATGCTTTGTTAGTATTGAGGCCTGTGATGGCAGAAAATACATGAGCTGAAGAAATTTTTATGTCAGCCATGAGGAAGTCAGAGGGGGGAAGTGATGGAGGAACAGCACCAGAATCATCTAAGGTGCCCTTTCCTCTCTTCCTTCTTTCCCTCCTTCCTCTTCTGTCTTTCTTTCCCTCATTCTTTTCTCTTCCTTCTGTCTATGGGTGACTCTACACTGAGTGACATGCCAAGTGGTTTCCTGTACACCAGAAAACCACTTACTATGCTGGGTGGTAACCATATAACCAAATTATGGCACCTGGTAGTTTAGTGGGCAATTAAAGAGCCCCAATTGGATTGAGCCAGTGCAGGTTTATATCCACGGGGTGGTTGGGGTCTATTGCTCATGTAATGCCACACAGCAATGAGTGAGGCTAGTCATTCTCATCTTAAATGTCAGGACTAACTTCCCTAGCCCTGGGCTCCTATGCTCCTCATGGGGCAACACTGAATTAAATGATGACTGAATGAATGTAGTAAAATGTATGAGCCATAATGTTTATTCAATGCTTCACATATTTTACTCTTGACATTGAATGAAGGATGTCTTAATACAAGTCTGCCAGCTTTAGCCTTTAAGCCTTTAACAATGGGTACTGAGTCAAGGACATCATTGACACTATGTTCTCATGACTTGTCCAAGCATCAGCACCACTTTTCAGCTTCACTACCAGCACCTGCTTGCAAGCAATTTTAATTTCACCATAATTGTTAATCTCCACAATATTTTTGGTACATATTTCTTACTGTCCTCAAGAGACTTCTCAGGTATATCAGAGAGTATCTGGATTTGTCTCTGGCTGGCAGCTCCTGATGAGACTTTTGTCTCTAAAGCATCATGTCTGAAAAATCCTATCTATCTATCTATCTATATACCTAGGCTGCTTCCCCCAAGGAAAGGGCATCAAATATTGGTGAAACCATGTCATCAACTAGATTCTTCTTGATGTCTGAGAAATTTCCCTTATTGTACATTTATACACATGGCTTCACCAGCAGACAAAAAAGACACTGGCTGCAAATCCAGTGGAAGCCCTGCCAGTGGCTCTAAATCACCTGAGTCCTGATTTTTATAAGGAAGGGGAAATTACTCGTAACGGTAAGCACACTTCAATGCTTGTGCACTCTCCATCAAAGACAAACTGCAACATGGGCACGGAGGTTGATAGCTCACTTTAATGAAGAATTCACAACATGGTGCACAGCCAAAAAATATGGAAACATTAGAAATAACACTATCTGGGGTAAGTCCAGGCAGTGCTGCCCTCATTAATGCTACTGTACCCTGGAAGAAAGGAAGTAAATGGGGAAGGGAGAGAAATTAATAAAAATAAAACAGTGTCTGTGAGGTCATCACATGCAGGTGGAGTATAACTTGACTATCTCCCTAGGGAAGGTGACCCAAATGGAGGTGCCATAAATGAGCTAATCCAACAGCATACAAAACTTTCCAAATCTGAGCTTTTTAACCCATGTGCCTTGGGTGTCGGACCGATCCGACAGCACTTTCCCACCACTGTTTGAAGCCCCCCCACCACCACCACCACCATCACCACCACACTCTCCTGGGCACTGGGGTGGCTGTGAGTTGCCAGTTTTGGTCATCCGAGTACAGGACTAGTACATGGACAATGATTTCTGCTTCCATCTTGTCCAATTTGATTCACCCGTCCACTCGCACCTCATGCCAGTGACCCCGACAACCCTGCAGCCTACTCTGCACCACCCCACCCTTCTGATGAGTCAGGGTGGTCATCAGAGGATTCTGAAGGTAAGCAGGGTGGGGGAGCACAAAAGTCAAGAGGAAAATATTTGCCAAGCGAGTCAAGACATATGGAACCCATGCACAGCCCTTCATCACTGCTCCACCCTGCATCACCCGTGCCTAGTGTTCTTTTTCAATTATCAATGGCTCATAACCTACTAAGCACAGGTGTATGGGGATTTGTAAATAGTGTATATAAGAGTGTGTGTATATGGCGTGTGTAATTAGAAAAAGTGCCTCAGCAAATTTGTATGAACTAACGATCCATCCATCCATCCATCATCCAATCCTACATTGCCCCATGAGGAGCGTAGGAGCCCGGGGCTAGGCAGTTGGTCCCGACATTTAAGATGAGTGTGAATACGTGAAATAAAAACATGGCTATTGAAAAGTACAGCCAAGAAAATAGAAATGTAAGGAACTGATTTGTATATTTGTATCAGCATATAAAATTAGAGAAGTACTGGTAAGCTGTATGATTTGTGAAGCTACTCCAAAGAAAATTAGCCATAAGGTAAGTTATGATAAGTGTTATAAGTGTTTTAGATAAGTGTTTCAAGTAAGTGCAGCAACAGTGAAGTTTATAGCCCTTTTTGCCTCTTCCCCATACACCACTAAGCACAGTGCACCTAGGGAAGGGCCAGTGGCTGGGAAATGATCGGCTAGCCAGCACGTCTTAACCAGGGATGTGAGCATGCCTTGGGACACAGTCAGTGTGCAACACAAAAAGTTACCCCATTCATCATCTCCTCATTCCTGAACACCAGTGCCTGGCCTTCAGGAGTTATATGCAGTGGAAATATGAAGGAATGGTGAGTCTTTTGGCTGTTTACTGAATATTCTAGGCCTAACACTGGCCAAGATATAAGGCCTTGGAAACAGGCAATTTTGTGATTTCCATCCGCATGTGAGAACGTTCAAGGTCAAAATATTGGTGAGGTTGAAAGGTTATAGCAGCAGCCACTATGTCACTTAGTAAACTCCATTGGTTACAATACTGCCATAACATACAACTTATGCATGACTTTCCTTTTTTACAACATGTCCTTCAGACTATGACCATCATTGCTTTTCCCTGGCAAACCAAAACAAAGCAGACCCATACCAATATTCAGAAGCTCCATCACAAACAATGGAACAACTAGGCACTGTGTTCAACCACTCTTGCCCGATGATCTTATTAAAACTTATCCTTATCTTCTCTGTCATACTTTTTTGTTAATACAAGTTGGGAATCAATTGTTGCTGTGCCTATTGCTTACCTCTAATCTCTGTTCAGCCAAGTAGACCTGTTAAATACAACTAAGCAACGGCTTTTTGCGGGGCCACCCTACAGTTACAGGACAGTAAATACACTGTGTAGTGATCCTGCACCCTCATATGGTAGACAATGAGTGACCCAGGTCAGACCAGGATCCTTCCCATGATAAGATGCAGGAAAATATGAGGAGGATGGTTATTGGATGGATACCACAGCTGCTCCATCCAGGATGCACAGTACCACCATGTGTTGGCTCCTTGTGTGTTAATACAGAATGAGCGAGACAATGTATGGTACAGGCATATGCATAAATGTTAGAGTACAGTTAGGACAACAAAGCAATTTTTAAAATATTGCATGTCATTCTAATTTCTACATTTTCATTCTTAAGTCCAAAAAATAATGAAAATGCCTCCCACATTACATCACCATTTACATTAATAATATAATAAAGGTAAAACAACAACTTACCAAAGATGACAATGCCAACAGCAAATGAAAGCGACAGGAGAGATCCGCTGACAATGAGGTTGTAATAGAAGCGAAGGATCTGGGAGAGGACAAAGGTGGCCCACATAATGATGTTGATTAAAGAGTAGGGTCTTCTCGGCATTGATCGACCTTGGTACTCTGGCAAATCATTCTCCTTGGTAAAGCTGCCTGTGTTCAAGTAGCTGTCCAACAGCTTGTCCTGAAAAAATACAGTATTTATCTTCAACTTGCATTCAATGCTACAAATACCTAGTTTTTCTCGGAAAATATCAACTAAGCAAAACTGTCTTCTGATCAAAACTTGGAGTAAGTTATTCCTCTTTTCTTCCTGTCTTCAAATCAATATTCACTTGCCCTTTTTAGACATTGCAGTCATAATGATGTCCCATTATACTGTACACAACTGCTAATATTTGGAGAATACAATAAATCTTTACTGCATCACTGAAATCTAGGCATGAATTTCTTTATTTTATTGCAAAATGCATAGAACAAGTGAATGCGAGACTTCAAATGCTGTCCTTTATATGCTACTACCTATATATCTATCATCCAATGTCTCAGTCCCATAACGGATGGCCCCAAATGAATCACTTCCATGTCACTCTATCCTCTGTCAACTCCCCTCTCTCTCATATACCTCTTCACCCCATCCCTCCATCTCATCCTCAGTCTCCCTTTCCCCCTCCCCCTCTCTCCCTTGACCTCACTCACATACTCTACTAGTCAGTCTCTCAATCTTCATCCTCTCCTTGTAACTAAACTATCTCAAAATATTCCTTTAAATGCTTTCTAGCACATTCACATCACACCACAGCACTCCTTACTTCCTCATTTGTCTGTCTGTCTCTCTTTTTTAACTCCACATGCTGCTCCCAATTTCAACTGCTCTCACTTTTGACTAATATCCTTATAACAAGGTCCAAAATTAATTTCCATATGCTAGAGTAGTGATCACAGTATTAGTACATTACTGTCAGGCAATGGCTTTTTTACTTCCGTGCTTGCTTCCCTATTCTTGTATCACTCTTCCTGATGCTAGTGGTGGGTGATGGTGACCATCATCTATTCACCTGACGTAGTGCTGCCTATTCTTCCACAGGAAGCTCTGCACTGGGTGACAAACCTAATTGTTTCCACCTCAGGAAACCTTTTCCAATGTTAGGTGGTACCCAAATAAAAGGGTGATATGGAGCTCATTAACTGAATGGAGAGATGCAAATGTGGCATCCATCCAGGAACCAAACCTCTACATTATTCCTTGTGCTTTGCAATGATGAAATGCTGTCCACCCCGAAGAAGCACTGTTTCACTGCATGAGATGGGCTTGCAGGGGCAACTGCTTGACTGCAGTTGATAGTTTTATATTTCATTTCCTAACACATCATTCCGGACTCATTCACCGGCAGCGTGTCAGGCAAGCGAGAGGAGAGGGTAATGGAGGGGAGGTAGGGAGGGGAGTCAAGAACAGGGAGAAATGGCTGAATTGTCAACAATGGATGGGAGTACAGATGAGATTAGGAGTGCTGACTAGTGTTGGACATTGGCAGTACTGATAGATGATACAAGCCACCACTTGAAAGCCAGGGCGAACTCACAATAACACAGAAACACAAAAGTGAAGCCCCGCAGTATGATCCCTTGCTCCCAAGCATCACGAAAGTGACGCCCCACTGTTACGGGGTTAATGCAAGCCACTTTACCACAGGCCTGTCTCATTTGCACTGAATACTTGTTCAGTTACAGACACTAAGAATATTGTTCCTTATTAAAGATGAGAGAGATGAACAGATGGAAATGAGAAGAGCCGAGCTGAAAGCTAGTGACTAGCTACGTACAAACAGTAATAAAAAAGACACGTTGGCACCAACTGGTGCATATTTATGCAAATATTTTATTATTTTCCACAGAAGCTACAGATAAATTTGTTATTTATTACAAGTGAAAGTTAGAAGCTTCAGTCACATGGGAATAAGCAGAACTGAAAGCAGGCAGCTAGCTACATATATACGATAACAAAGACAGGCTGGCACCTCCTGGTGCATATTTGGGTAAACATTTTATTATTTTCCACAGGAGCTACAGACAGTAAGAATATTTTGTTATTTGTTAAAAGTCAGAGTGAGATGCACAGATGGAAATGGGTAGAGCCAAAAGCAGGTGACTGGTGGGTTGGCAAGATGAAGCTGCCAGTGCCTGCCTTAGAAATACAGTCTAGTCTCGTTATACGACTATTTGTTGTATCATAAACTTCTAAAACGATAATCAAAAGGTATACAGTACTGTACCCACTTCCGGAAAAACATTTAAAAACTGGCTTTGATTTTGCTACAATTACATTTCTGATAGCCACCTCTGAGAGTCTTGTGTGGATGCGGAAAACTTATCACTCAAATCTCCATTCACTCTTACCTGGGTGTGAGCACCCACATACATAGCCATAACCACCCTAACCAGCAACTCCTCCAAGCCAAGCTTTCTCATTGCCCACTTCACCACCTCTCTAGGGACTCCATCAAAGGCCTTTTCCAAATCAACAAAAACAAAATAAAGATCCCTTTTCCTACCAATATATTTTTCCTGAAGCTGTCGAACAATGAATATAGCATCAGTGGTCCCCCTGCCTGGCATAAACTCAAACTGCATCTCATTAATATTCACTCTTTCTCTAATCATACCTTCTAAAACTCTCTCCATTACCTTCATTATCTGATCTAAAAGCTTTATGTGTATATATACAGGGTGTCCACAAAAACACTCCCTGATTTCAAACAGGTATAACATGTAACTTTATTGTAATAATCTTTCACAGTTAGTAGCTTCAGATGCAGGATTTCATTCAGTTTCTTGTGGTATAGGGTAGCATTTAAGGCACTCAATGTGCGCCCCTCTGGTTGCTCGGCAAACATCGATGCGATAGTCCAGTTCGGTCCAGACGCTCTGCAGCATATCTGGAGTTATCATGCAAACTGCTTCAGTGATCGAAATTTTCAGCTCCTCCAGGGTTGCAGGTAGAGGTGGTATGTAAACTGTGCTCTTCACATACCCCCAAAGAAAGAAGTCACAAACAGTTAGGTCCGGTGACTTCGCAGGCCACTTGCAGAACACCTGATCATCTCGTCCAGCACGACAAATCTGGACCGAACTGGACTATCGCATCGATGTTTGCCGAGCAACCAGAGGGGCGCACATTGAGTGCCTTTAATGCTACCCTATACCATGTGAAACTGAATGAAATCCTGCATCTGAAGCTACTAACTGTGAAAGATTATTACAATAAAGGTACATGTTATACCTGTTTGAAATCAGGGAGTGTTTTTGTGGACACCCTGTATGTGTATATATATATATATATATATATATATATATTTAAGTAATCTCTCCAATATCCCACGTAATAGAGCCATAGGCAGGTCCGGATAGTGGTCCTGTCCGGATATTGGGCCCCAGCTTATAGACTTGTACTTATGGAGTCTCGGACCATCACTTAGCGATGGCCAAGGCAGAGCGGCAAAGAAAGTGGTTGAGGAGACGAAGGGGAAGACAGGAGGAAGCAACTCCTGTGAGAAGAGTGAAGAAATTGCAAGACAGTGAGAAAATGACGGAGTATAAGAGCATAGTGGAAGAAAGACGGGGAAGGTATGAGCTAGAGCAGATGGAAGGGGTGGAAGACCTATGTAAGATATTCACGGAAGAGATAGGCGCAGCGTGTGAGGCGGTTTGTGGAGTGAGGAGGAGATGCAAGAGTGTGCAAGGGACAGCATGGTGGAATGATGAGGTGAAACGAGCTGTGGAACAAAAGAAGAAGGCATATAGTGAATGGTTAGCGAGTAGAGGTAGGGGAGAAGATGAGAGAGAGAAGAGAGAGGTATATGTGAGCAGGAGAAGGGAGGTTAAGAGACTGGTGAAGGAGAGTAAAAAGAAAGTGGATGAAGAGTTTGGGAGGAATCTGAGTGTGAAATGGAGGGAGAGTAAAAAATTGTTTTGGAAGGAGGTAAAGAAAGTAAGGCAGTGTGAAAGGGGAAATAGTAGGGGAGTGAAAGATAGGAATAATAGATTGTTGGTGGAGAAGAGAGAGAAACTGAGGAGATGGAAGGAGCACTTTGAGGATTTGTTGAATGTGGAGAGTGAGAACAGTGCGAGTATAAGTGGTTGGGGAATGGCTGGGAGAAGAAGAGATGAGAGGAGGGAGGAAGAGATCAGTAGAGCGGAAGTAGTGGAAGCGATGAAGAATATTAAGTTGCGAAAGGCCCCAGGAATTGATGGAGTGTGTGGTGAAATGCTTAGGTATGGGGGTGAGATTGTTGTGGAGTGGATATGGAAGCTGTGTAGATTGGCTTGGGAAGAGGGAAGGGTTCCAGAGGACCGGAAATCAGGTATAATTGTTCCTTTATGCAAAGGAAAAGGAGAGAGAGAAGTATGTGGTAACCATAGGGGTATTTGCCTACTTAGTGTGACTGGTAAAATATATGGTAGAATACTCATTGATAGGGTTAGGCATATGACAGAGGAGCTAGTTTGAGAAGAACAAGGGGGATTTAGGAAGGGAAAAGGGTGTGTAGATCAGATATTTGTTCTAAGATGTTTAGTGGAGAAGTATCTAGAGAAGGGAAGGAAAGTGTATGCTGCCTTCATGGACTTGGAGAAAGCTTATGACAGAATAGATAGGCAAGGTATGTGGAAGGTATTAAGAATATATGGAGTAGAGGGGAAATTGTTGAGTGCTGTGAAGAGTATGTATGAGGGAGCTAGGGCTACAGTGCGAATGGATGGTGAGCTGAGTGAGTTCTTTGATCTCAATGTGGGACTGAAACAGGGTTGTGTGATGTCTCCATGGCTGTTTAATATATACATGGATGGGGTTGTAAAGGAGGTGCAGGGTAGGGCAGTGGATGCGGGGGTGGCTCTAATGAATGAGGGTGAGATTTGGAAGATTTCGGTGTTGCTGTTTACTGATGATACAGTGCTGTTGAGTGAAGATGAATGGGAGTTGCAAGGTTTGGTGAATGAATTTGGGACAGTGTGTAGGAGGAGGAATCTGAAAGCTAATGTAAACAAAAGTAAAGTTATGGTGTTTGAGAGGAATGAAGTCACAGAGTGTGCAGTGAGGTTGGATGGTGAGGATATGGAGAATGTGAGTGCATTCAAGTACTTGGGTAGTGTGTTGAGTAAGGATGGAACTTTGGGGGATGAAGTGCGTGAAAGGGTACAGCAGGGAAGGAAGGCTGTTGGTACACTGAGAGCAGTGATGAGAAATAAGGAGGTGAGTATGGAAGTTAAGAAGTCACTGCATGATAGTATTGTGATCCCTACCCTGACGTATGGAAGCGAGGCATGGACCTTACAAGAGGGGAACAAGTCAAGAGTGAGAGCAGTGGAAATGAGTTACTTGAGAGGAGCATGTGGAGTGACGTGGAGGGACAGGTTGACGAATGAAGAAGTGAAGGAACGCTGTGGGGTGGATGTGGATGTGGTTGAGAAGATTAGGAGAAATACACTGAGGTGGTTTGGACATGTGGAGAGAATGGAGAATGAAAGACTGACTAAGAGGGTGTGTGTGGGTGAGGTGGGGGAAGGGAGAGGGAGAGGTAGACCGAGGATGAGGTGGAGGGATGGAGTTGAGAGGTATATGAGGGAGGGGGGGGTGAGTTGGGGGGAGGGTAGTCGGATGACGGGTGACAGAGCGACTTGGAGGCGTTTTGTCTGCGGCTACCCTTTGCGTGATTAGGGCGTCGGGCTACAGCTAGATAGATAGATATTTATAGAATGACGGGGAATAGTCCAGGGTGCGAATTGTCCTGACGGGAAAACGTCCATGTTTTGACGGGGAATTATCTGACGGCGAATTGACTTGACGGTGAATTGTCTCGGAACCTTATCATCGTGTGCTCCACATATGAATAAATAATGTTGATTTTCATTCTGTTCTTGACATGTCACATACAATATTAGGTTAGGCTCATACTTTTTCTTATAATTTTCCTTCACTTCTAGCATTTTGGTTTGCATCAAAAATATTATCTTTGCTTGTTTTGGTTGGAATCTGGCCCTGAGAGCATCAAAACGTGAGGTAGGCAGACCACTCCAAAATGCATCGAAATTTGATTCATTTGAATTCTAAACTGTCGAAACTCGAGAAACCACTGTATATATATATATACATATACACATACAGTATCTATCTATCTATCTATTGCCAGATGCCTCAATCCCATACAGGGTGGCCACAAACAAATTGCCTCCACGTCGCCCTGTCCCCTGCCATTTCATTGCCCTGCTCCCAGCTCACACCCCCCTCTCCCATATACCGCTCCACCCCATCCCTCCATCTCATCCTTGGCCTCCCCCTCCCTCTCCCCCCCTCCACTTCACTCACATACACTCTCTTCATCAGTCTTTCACCCTCCATCCTCTCCACATGGCCAAACCACCTCAGTGTATTCCTCCTAACACTTCCTATCACATCCACACCACAACACTCCTTTATATCCTCATTTGTCAGCCTGTTTCTCCATGTGACTCCACAGGCTCCTCTTAAATAACTCATTTCCACTGCTCTCACTCTTAACTTGTGCCCTTCCAACAACGTCCAAGCCCCACTTCCATACATTAGAGTTGGTATCACAATACTGTCAAGTAGTAACTTTTTCACTTCCATGCTCACTTCCCTATTTCTTATCACTACTTTCAAGGAACCAGCAACCTTTCTTCCCTGCTGTACCCTTTCAAGCACTTCACCCTCCAAACCTCCATCCTTACTCATCACACTACCCAAGTACTTAAATACACTCCATCTATTGCCAAACGCCATAATCCCGTAAGGGGTGGCCACTGACTTCGAGTTATTTGTTTTACAGGGAGGGGCACTAACCCTCCACCAACCCACTTGTTGACACATAGGACGCACGTATGGTTTGGTTATATGGTTACCACCCAGCGTTGTAAATGGTTTCTTGGCTCAAAAGTACTCACATTTTCCAATTCCTCACCATCCAACATCGCTGTACATTCACTGACTTCACCTCTCTCAAAGACCATCACTTTACTCTTCCTTACATTCACCTTTAGATTCCGTTTCTTACACACTCTCCCAAACTCATCCACCAAGCCTTGCACCTCCCCTTCGTCTTCACTCAACAACACAGTATCATCTGCAAACAACAGTACAGGGAGTTTCCAAACACTACCCTCTCTCACCAGGGCCACTCCAACATCCACTACCCCACCTTGTACCTCTTTTATTACCCCATCCATGTACAGATTGAAAAACCATGGAGACATGACATATCCCTGTTTCAACCCAACCTTCAAAGAGAAAAATTCACTCAGTTCACCATCCACACGCACTGCAGCCTTAGCACCATCATACATACTCTTCACAGCATTCAACAACTTCCCATCTACTCCATATATTCTTAATACTTTCCACAATCCTTGTCTATCCACCCTGTCATATGCTTTCTCCAAATCCATGAAAGCCGCATACAACTTCTTTCCCTTCTCTAGAAAGTTTTCCACTAAAGATCTAAGAATGAATATCTGATCTACACAACCTCTTCCCTTCCTAATGCCTTCCTGTTCTTCTCCAACTAATTCCTCTGTTATTTCCCTAACTCTGTCAATAAGTATCCTACCATACACTTTTCCTATTATACTAAGAAGACAAATGTCCCTATGATTACCACACACTTCTTTTTCCCCTTTTCCTTTGTACAAGGGAATAAATATACCTGACTTCCAATCCTCCGGAACTCCACCTTCCTCCCAGGCCAATCTGCACATCTTCCACATCCATTCTACTACAATCTTTCCCCCATGCTTCAGCATTTCACCACATACTCCATCAATTCCTGGGGCTTTCCCCAATTTAACTTTCTTCATTGCTTCCACAACTTCTATCCTACTGATTTCTTCCTGTCTTCTCACCTCCCTCCTTCTCTCAGCCACTCCCCAGCCACTTATACTTCCATCACTTCCATCCACTAAGTTCAACAATTCCTTAAAGTGCTCTCTCCATCTGCTCACTTTTTCTCCCTTCTCCACTAGTAATCTACCATTTTTATCTTTCGCTCCCCTGCTAACTTCACTTCCACCCTGTCTAACTTTCTTCACCTCTTTCCAGAACATTTTCTTACAGTCTCTCCACTTTACACTCAAATTCCTTCCAAATTCCTCATCCACTCTCTTCTTACTCTCTCTTACTAATCTTTTCACCTCTCTCTTTCTTTCTACATATAACTCTCTCTTCCGACTCTCAACTACTTCCACGCCCCTATTTCTCATCCATTCATTGTACGCTTTCTTCATTTGTGCCACAGCCTGTCTCACCTCATCATTCCACCACGCTGTTCCTTGCACCCCCCTCCGTCTTCTCTTCATCCAACACACCACATCACATGCTGCACATATTTCTTCTGTGAATATCCTGCACACACCTTCCACGTCCCCCATCTGCTCCAATTCATATTTGCCCAATCGTTCCTCCACTTCTCTCTTATATTCTGCTCTTTTCTCATCCTCTTGTAACCTTTCCACTCTCCTTGCAAATACTCCTTCTTCCCGTCCTTCCCTTCTTCTATTACTCCATCTTATTTGTATCTTGATTCTGGCCACCACCAAGTAGTGGTCAGAAAGTCCACTCCCCCAACCTCTATATGCTCTTGCATCCATTACACATCTTCGCATCCTTTCATCCACACACACATAATCAATCATTCCCTTCCTTTCATTCAGTTCACCACCCACCCTTCTCATCACTCGCCATGTATATCTGTGGATTATTTTATGCCTGAAGAGGGTATTGGCTATCACCAACCCCCTCCCAGCACAAATGTCCACTAACGCACTGCCATTCTCATCTATCTCAGCAGGCACACCCCACTCACCAACTATTCCATCCGCCTTCACATTCCCTACTTTACCATTCATATCACTGATCAAAAACACTCTCTTATTCTTTCCGAACTTTTCCATGCACACTTCCACATTTGTCCAGAACTCTTCTCTCACTCTGCTTGCACGATCTTGCGTTGGCGCATACACGCATACAATCGCCCACACTTGTATTCCAACTTTCAATCTTACCCACACAATCCTTGACCCAACTGATCCATACTCTCTTATGTTCTTCTTCCATCTTTTACTCACAACTATACACACTCCTTCTTTTGCCCTCTCATTCTCACCTACTCCTGCACATATACCCCATCCATACTCCCATTCTCTCACCCTCTCACCTCTCCATAGATATATATATATATATATATATATATATATATATATATATATATATATATATACAGGTAACTCGCACGGAACACGATCTCACGGAACGCGCTCGCAATTATACACGGTAAGGGCTGGGATACATATAAGACAACGTAAGATTTAAAAACCATTATGAAAACTACAAATTAACGCAGGAGAGGCCTTTGAAATATCAAATCCTCGAACGTCACCGCAGCGCGCGGTTTGTTTTGATTACGTGACGATCTAGGCGGGAAATTATTCAGTGAGTGAGACATTCCCGAGTACAGTAGCACAGTATTTGTAAGTTAAATATTTACAGTACTGTACTGTTCTGGTAAGTTTATGTGCAACATAAAGTACTATTAAATAACGTTAAAGCAAGAAATAAAGTCTTATAACCAGTTTACCTGATAGGCGTCAGAATATTGCTTTTTATTTGTTCGTTTTTTCCACAGTGCTGTTCAGTATTTGTAAGTTAAATATTTACTGTTCTCGTATGTACTGTACTTGTAAGCACTTAAATAAAGTTAAATCATTAAATAAAGCCTTGTAACCAGATAACCCGAATTATATGATTACCCATGATCGGCGTCGGAATATTGCCGTTTTTGTTTGTTCGTTAAACTCTTACTGTACTGCTTTTCTACAGTACTGTATTTGTAAGTTAAATATTTACTGTTCTGGTATGTACTTGTAAGCAATTAAAGCATTAAATAAAGGAGTTAACCTGATTTATATGATTACCCATGATCGGCGTCGGAATATTGCTTTTTTTGTTTGTTCGTTAAAGACTTATAATAAGAGAAAAATACATTTTTGTCTTGGTATCTTTACCTATTTGCCCAGGTTTGCTGTAATGGTTTGCAACTTGTAGAAAACTGTGAAAACTTTCGGGAAGTGAACGAAAATCTGGGACATGACCTTGACTTCACCGTCTCAAGTATCATCTGTCATTAGACTGTCAGTTCACCACCGGCTATCGTGATGAGTGGATGTACGATTTTTTCGCTCGTGGCCATGCCTAACCACACATAGTTACACCCATTATCTCGACCCAGACAGAAAATACAACCTTTTTCCTCCCTTGCAAAACACAAACAACCACCCTGTTTACGAGACAGCAATATATATTGCGAAAATAACAAGGTAAAATGATAAAGATGAACGTAAAATGATTGAGAAAGATGAACATGTTATGACGGAAAAAATACGTTTTCCCTGTCTGTAAACGTATTTATTTCTGCTTTGCATCTGTATTCGTAATAATTAGACTTATTGTTCGTTCTGAAACTGCATTACGATTCTATTTTTAGCCATTCTCGTGGTGTGGGAGCTCGAAGTTGTGACACACTTCCTTATTGCTAATCGGACTGACCCTCCACTTTATTCTTCCGTGGCAGAGTCTAGCCTTGGAGGACGTGCAGTTTTCTCATTTAGGACTGAAAATTCAACTCTTTCGCTCCCTTTTCCAAGCATGGGCACAACGATAACGTAAAAAATAACTCGAAACTACCATAAACATATATCAAAAAGGTGAAAATGTATTCATAACATTTTTTTTTTCCAGCCATTCCTAACAGATTATGTACTGAAATCATTCGATATCACAGTACTGCATTTCTAAGTTAAATATGTACTGTTCTGGTATGTACTTGTAAGTTAAAGCACTGGTACCAGTTAACCTAATTTATTACCTATGATCGGCGTCGGAATGTTTCCTTGTGTTTACGTACAGTATTTGTGTGTGGAAGTTTTGCTAGGAGTACTGTATTTGTGAGTTATAACATTAAATAAACCTTCTAACCACTTAAAGTGCTTTCTAGTGACAGATAACAGCAAAACAACACATTTGGGGGGTCTAGGGAGCAAAATACGGAGTAGTTTAAATATACGCGATTTCGCACCTAACACGGCACGGTAGGAACGAAACCCTCGTGTTCCGTGCGAGTTACCTGTATATATATATATATATATATATATATATATATATATATATATACAGTAAGCCCCCTCGTTTGGCGAATTTCAACTTGGCGAAACTCACTTTTGGCGGTAGGGTGGCCACAGACCACCGAATGCGCGCTTGGCGATTTGAATTCAAACTTGGCGGTCCCCTGGCGGCCGCACGTTGAACCAGGCTGTTCAGCAGGTACCAGGTATGAAGACAGTGGACAGGGAAGGTGTGTGTGAGATGGTAGAAAAGGGGTCAGGAAAAAAGGAGCAAACACTTGTGGAAATGATGGAAGCTGACGAAGAAATGGAACAGGAAACAACTGAAACTCCTCCTAGCCAGGCACCACAAATCACCACATGTATCTTATCCCAAGCGTTGGGCATTTGTGACACAATGAGGGAGGAGCTCTGTGCATTGGTACATGGTGATGATGATTTAGAGAACAAAACCAAAGTTTTTCTGGGCCAGCTGATTAAAGTGTTCCAAGAACAATATCAAGAAAAATTGAAAATGTCAAAGCAGGCAAAAATAACAAAGTTTTTCTTAGAGAATTTGGACAGACAACGCAATATCCAAGACGTCATTGCCACCATTCCCGTAGACGATGATAACTGTGAAATCATTGATAACCCCCCCCCCCACTCGATGTGCCACAAGAACAGCCCCAAAAGCAGCCACAAGAACAGCCGCAACCTCCCCAGCCATCCCAACCTCCCCAGCCACCCCAACATCCCCAACCTCCCCAGCCAAGCTTCGCTGCCCTCTTTAAGCTGGATGCTGACTTTTCTGGCTTCGATGAAGTGGATGATCAAGCGAGACAAATGGTTGCTAAGGGGGTTATGGGGGAGGAGGGGGAGAGTGATGAGGAAAGTGGTGGTAGCAACTAAGCTGCCCCCACTGCCACTCCGACGTCCCCAGCCAAGCAAGCCTATCTTCACTCTATTTACGGTTAGTTACAACCTTTATATCACGTCTTATTAGCTTTATTTATTGTTTATTGGTCTGTTTTCTACATGTGTATTAATATGTGAAGGCAAAAGATTTTATTTCAGCTCGAAAGATGGTGTTTTAGGGGTCAAAAAGGGGACTTTGGCAATGACCAAAGACTGATTGAGGCACTTTATAGGCAATTTATATGGTAAAAAGAACTCGCGTTTGGCGAAATTCGCATTTGGCGGTAGTTTCGCCAGACTAATTGGATCGCCAAACGCGGGGGCTTACTGTATACATACAGTAGAACCTCTTTGGTCCGGACCCCTTTAATCCGGACTTCAGTTAATCCAGACAAAATTTAAAAATAATAAGCTCCAAAATTATGTTGAAAGTAATTCTAAAGTCATTTTCAGTATTGGTGCGGAAAGCGATCGTCATTCGTTTAGTCTCGGAGCACGCTAGGTCACTACATGGGCGCCTGTTTAAACACATTCTAGCATTCATTCCATCAACTAGTTCACCAACCATTTATATTTTTTAGCTGTATTTCAAAAGTTAATCCTCCTTACCATGCCCCTTAATGCAAGTGTAGCTTCTGTAATGAATAAAGGTGTTAAAAGGAGGAGTTTGCTTACACAAAAATGGGTCAGAATATTCTGCAGTGTTTAGTGATTACTGTAGGTTATTTTTTGTACTTAAATGTGCTTTACTTGTACATCAAACATTAGCTTCTTGCCCATATGGGTGTTATCAATATGCCAAAGATGACAATGTATTTTTTGCCTACATAAGTTTTATTTTTATTCCAAATATTACAATTAATTAATTAATTAATTATTTGCCTACACGGGCCTTAGTCACTTACTACAATTTAAAATGTAGGCTAGTTTCTTGTCATGGCCATACCTGTAAATTATGCAATACAAAACTATCTTACATGATTAGTTTTGTTATTTTAGTACCAGTATCCTTTCATCTTTTGCAGTTACATAGGGTTGACATATGCCACATATGTTAATAATTAACAAACATACCATATGTAGATAGAGTTTGGTATGAACTGGAGATTACCCTGATAGTCTGGACAATCTGTTAATTCGGACAACCCTTCCCCCCATATAGTCTGAATGAGAGAGGTTCTACTGTATATATATATATATATATATATATATATATATATATACACAGTCGGCGCAATGGAAGTCTGGACCCTCTAATTCACACCATATATTTGGTAGGGTCCAAGAAATATTGTAGGAAAATTCCTGTAGTTGGTGGATTTTTTTTCTGGTGGTTTCTAGCGACTTTACAGGCTTACCACCACGTGCTGTGAGTTTATGAGCTCAGTGCCATCCTGACTGTTGATGAGAAAGCACGTCAGATTTTCTTGTCCTGCCTGGCCATTGTTAATTTCAAAGCTCTCATTTTCACACCCTCCTCTGCCTTAGTGAATCATTGGAGATGGGTCGCAAGACACTAACTGATGTAGAAAAAGCCCGAATTTTAACTTTGAGAGAGGAAAATGTAAAAATTTAGGAGACGCTTCACGCAGCAGTACGGCTGGGGATCTTGAAGTCTGTATGAAGTCGATGCTGTCTGGTTCTTTCAGACACATCTTTCAGCAATTGTGGGTACGTATCTTTCAGTTGTCTAGCAGTCAAACGTGGGTCTTTTATCACAGCTTGCTTCAGTAACCTGTCTGTAGCTGGTGATGTCTTCCTTTTAGGTCCTAGCCTGTCTTTATGTTGGGTAATTGTGTTTTTTAGCAGGTGGCGCGCAGCAGCAAGGAATGACATCTATCTATCTATCTATTGCCAGACGCCTCAATCCCGTTTGGGGTGGCCACAAACAAATCGCCTCCAAGTCGCCCTGTCCCCCGCCATTTCACTCCCCTGCTCCCAACTCACACCCCCCTCTCTCATATACCTCTCCACCCCATCTCTCCATCTCATCCTCGGCCTCCCCCTCCCTCTTTCCCCCTCCACCTCACTCACATACACTCTCTTCGTCAGTCTTTCACCCTCCATCCTCTCCACATGGCCAAACCACCTCAGTGTGTTCCTCATAACGCTTCCTATCACATCCACATCAACACCACAACGCTCCTTTATATCCTCATTCGTCAGCCTGTCTCTCCATGTGACTCCACAGGCTCCTCTTAAATAACTCATTTCCACGGCTCTCACTCTTGACTTGTGTCCTTCCAACAACGTCCACGCTTCACTTCCGTACGTTAGAGTTGGTATCACAATACTGTCATGTAGTAACTTTTTCACTTCCATGCTCACTTCCCTGTTTCTTATCACTGCTTTCAAAGACATAATGGTAGATTTTCCTCACCCAGTTCGAATACAAATATCCTTTATTTTTACATTTTCCTCTCTCATAGTTAAAATTTGGGCTTTTTCTACATCAGTTAGTGGCTTGGGACCCATCTCCAATGATTCACTAAGGCAGAGGAGGGTGTGAAAACGAGAGCTTTGAAATTAACAAAGGCCAGGCTTGACAAGAAAATCTGACATGCTTTCTCATCCAAAGTCAGGCAGGCACCAAGCTCATAAACTCACAGCACTTGGTGGTAAGCCTGTTAAGTCGCTAGAAACCACCAGAAAAAAATACACCAACTACAGGAATTTTTCTACAATATTTCTTGGACCCTACCAAATATATGGTGCGAATTAGAGGGTCCAGACTTCCATTGCGCTGACTGTATATATATGGCACACAACCACGGACGTCTGTGGACAGGTATATACTGTACCTTGCAAAGACATTGGTTGATAACTTATGATTTATATGAAATGTTTGTGATGTATGCCACAAGTGTTTGTGGAGCTATCGTTAGGATGTATATGTGTGGAGGGAACCTTAGGGGAGAGAGGGCAGAAAATATATAGTCATTCATTCATTCATTGCCAGACGCCATGTATCCCAAACGGGGTGGTCAAGGGCTTAGAGTTAATTGTTTTACAGGAAGGGGCACTAATCCTCCACCAACCCCACTTGACACGTAGGGAGATTAAATATTGCGAGGATTCGAACCAGCGCTAGCAACTGCGTGAGTTGCTAATATCCGAACGCCCAATATCCGAACATCCCCACTAACCGGACCGGACATAATCGTCCTGGGATCCAATATTCCCAAAATGGGCCAAAAACCGCAAAAAATTCGAAAAAAATCTGACTTTTTTCCCTCCCGTAATTTGAAATTGCCGCGTGGTGCCAAACAGCTGTTACACCATGGTCCCTTCACCCCTTCCTTTCTCCCCCTCCCCCCTCCCCTGTCAGGGTTGCCATTTGGTATTTTCATTACCAAGTGTGGGCCAATTTGGTAATGAAAAATTCGTTTGGTAATGAATCAGAATAATGCATTACCAAATGGATTTTTCACATGTATGAGGATACACAGGGTGGAGATGGTGGATTGTTTGGTCTCTATGATTAATCTGCTACCCTACATAGAGTGAAAATAATCAACATGGTGTTAATTATAAGGAGAGTGATTACATGAGCGACTTGGAGGCGTTTTGCCTGCGGCCACCCTTTTACATGAGCGATTTAGAGTCGGGCTATTGTTAGATAGATATATAATTAGTGAAGGATAAATAGGTAACTTTACGAATTTGGTAATGAAAAGTTACATTTGGTAATGAAAGTTGAGGAGATTGGTAGTGTGGCCGTTGCAATCTGGCAACTCTGTTACCCCGCCATCATCAACAGTCACAGCCAAACTCCGATCGAGAGCAGATACTTATAGCAGTACAAGCCACAAGTGCTTGTTTTTTGTGAATAAAGAGTGAATAAACTGCAATACCTACTTCACTAGAACACGGGGAATTTACAGTGTTGTGCAGTGTTAAGAAATTAGAATCTAGAGTGCAGAGGATTAACTGTGGACTGCAAACTGGCAGTTCAAACCAGTCCAGGAGCCAGGGACTTGTAAGTACCCAGAATATTTAATATTGTATAAACTCACCTCTAAAACCTCATTTTATGGTTCTTTTGCATTTATTTCAGTCTTTTATGTCCCTTATTGTGTGATTTGGGTCTTAAATAGGTGCAATGCATGTCCAGAGGGAGTTGTATAGGTGTTTCTCTGAGTTAGGGTCCATAAGTACAAGTCCATAAGCTGGGGCCCAATATCCGGACAGGACCACTATTCGGACCTGTCTATGGCTTTATTACGTCGGATATTGGAGGGATTACTGTATATATATATATATATATATACACTCAACCCCCTGCTATCGCGCCTAATTGGTTACAGGAAACGCGCGTGATAGCTGAACTGAACAATCAATGGGAAAATTTCTAATTGGTTTTTTGGTGGCCCATTTTTCTAACTTTTAACCACTTTATGCCTACGATTTCCTGCCAATCTCTCCTCTAACATGAAATAAAGCATTATTATATTAATAATAACAGAAGGTTTGAATAAATAAATGTTACAAAGGCCATCAAACTTTTATAAGGATTGGTGGTTTCTGGGTGGTTTGATGGGTTCCGAGGCTTGGGAGTGGCTTAGTTGCCGCCAGATCTCTTTGGCTGTCTCCATTTCTTTAGTGTCCACAGCTAAAGGGGGTATCACATGGTATCTTATATCAGGAATGGCTGAGGAACATTTAAGTGGAACAAAACTTGGACACTATCACAAACGTTCCTCACACCGTCGTCAGAGCCCCGTCTCAGTTGTAAACATGTGATTACTTTATCGACATCACAGTTTTTTTGGCATAAGAAATATTAACTCTTTATAAAGGTTTCAAAACTATTGATATTTATTCTAAAATACAATATTAATAAGTATTCAGTGTTAGGCTAATTTTAAATGCTGTAGTACGATATATTCTCAGCAATGGGTTTGTCACTGTTTGCCCGTGTTCCTGCAGGAATCCATTCAGATGCATTCCAAATGCCCGTGTTAATTGAATATACCATTACCGTTCTTAACATCGTATCTCTGCAAACCTCATGAAGTGCCGTGTGAATAAGTGCTTCAAACTCGACGCGTGATAGTGTCTTTGCATGTATGGTTGTGCATTTGATGTGTCTTGGAAGATGCTGAACGCATAGCAGTTGAGAGTATATATATACAATATATATATATATATATATATAATATATATATATATATATACAGTATATATATATATATATATATATATATATATATATATATATATATATATTAATATATATGTTATATATATATATATATATATATATATATTATATATATATATAATATATATATTTATATATATATATACATTATATATATATATATATATATATATATATATATATATATATATATATATATATATATATATACATATATATATATATATATATATATATATATATATATATACAATATATATATATATATATACAGTGCTCGTCAGAAATATGGAGCGCCCTCGTCCCTCCTGAGAAACAAACCTTTCAACATTGAAAAAACATATAAATAATGCATTTTATTTACCTTTAGTGCTTCGTAGGGTAGCCTTTACGTTTCTTCACGGACCTGAGACGTCTTGGAAGTGAAAGGGCGAGGCTCCTGAGGTGCTGGAGTATTTTGTCCCAGGAGTCACGAATGGCGGCTTCCAGCTTAGGCAGAGAGCTCACGTCCTTCCCTTGGAGACTCTTCTTTACGAGGTACCAGAGGTTTTCAATCGGGTTGAGGTCTGGGCTATTTCCTGGCCAGTCTGTCATGAATGATACCTCGCAGTCACGAAGCCAATTGGTGACCGATTTGGCCTTGTGAGCAGGTGCACCGTCCTGCTGAAACACTCGTGCACCTGTTAGCTCGAAGGAGTCTGGTAAATGATCACACAGAAGCTCCAGGTAAACATCCTGATTCACTCTGAGGTTCTTGGGAAGTACAACAAGCTTCCCCAAACCCTTCCCTGAGAAACAACCCCATACCATGAGTGAATCAGGATGTTTAACTGTGCTTTCTACATACCGTGGGTCAAGTGGGTCACTACCTTTGCATGCTCCTCTGTTACAGGTAACACTAAACGTTGCCTCATCAGACCACAACACTGACAACCATTGCTCCTCACCCCAATTTAGATATTTATTAGCAAAGGCAAGCCTACGAATTCTCTGGCTGCTAGAGAGAAGAGGCTTTTTCACAGGCCTGTGACTTGTGTAACCAAGCTCATGCACCCTACGAGACACTGTTCTCACTGACACCTCACCAAACACTTCCGGTTGCTCTCCTTAATTTTCCTTGCACTCACGAGGATTAAACTCCACTGCACGTTTTAAAACATTAACAGACCTTGGGGAAGTTTTCCTAGGCCTACCAGACCTCGGTTTCTTTGTGGGAACTTCACCACTGTTTTCCTCCCGAAACCGCGCACACCAACGATCGTGCCACACCAACCAATTCACTAATTTCCTTTGTCTGGTGGCCTGCCTCCTTTAGAGCAATGATCTGGGATATGATTTCACTCGATAGTTCACGGGTAGGTGCCATAACAAAGTTTTGAAGGCCAAAACACTGCGGGACACTCGGTAAAAAATGGCGCAATTTGAGAGGGACACTCGGCGGAGTTCCTCTCTCTCAGGCAGCCCGTGGGCGACTGAGGCGGGAACCAACCAGCGCGTCGGAAGGCCTCAGGCTACCGTGACGTCATGCTCGGAGCTCAAACTTGTGGCTCAATTCTTACCCCCAAAAATGGGTGATTCTTTTTGGGCCATAAGTATTGCCGCCGGCGGACAACGCTGAATACTTCTGACGAG